>NC_092245.1:6080322-6237822 GCF_036320965.1 Panulirus ornatus | reverse complement strand
ACCCTCCTGTACCGTACCCTGTGGGAGGAGTAGATACCCTCCTGTACCGTACCCTGTGGGAGGAGTAGATACCCTCCTGTACCGTACCCTGTGGGAGGAGTAGATACCCTCCTGTACCGTACCCTGTGGGAGGAGTAGATACCATCCTTTATCTTGTGGGAGTAGATATGCTTCTGTACTTTACCCTGTGGGTGGAGTACATACCCTCTTATACCGTACCCTGTGGGAGGAGTAAACCTTGTTGTACCGTACCCTGTGTGAGGAGTAGACCTTGTACCGTACCCTGTGGGAGGAGTAGACCCCGTTGTACCTTACCCTGTGGGAAGGTGAGGGACAGTGTTAGATAATGGTCAGTCGTGCTGGTGAGCAAGGTCAGGCAGGCAGTAAAGGTCAGAGGTATGTGGTGGTGGGCGGCGCCTGTGGTGCACCACACACACACACACACACACACACACACACCAGCAGCAGTAGCACCAGTATCGACCGTGGTGGCGGCGGCCCCAACCCACCACCATCACCGCTGCTGAATGTCAGGGGTCGACTCTCTCTCTCTCTCTCTCTCTCTCTCTCTCTCTCTCTCTCTCTCTCTACTCTACTCTTTATTTCCCCATCGTCGTCGTCAGTCTAGCTCCCTCCCTGGCCTATATATATATATATATATATATATATATATATATATATATATATATATATATATATATATATATATATATGTCTGTGGGTGGCCTCGTGCCCTTCCTGGAGACAACTTGGTCATGTATTGTGGTACATATGTTGCTGCTGTAACATGTCCACAACATACCCCACTATACTACTGTACTTCTGTAACCCGTCCACGATATGCATCATTATCACCAGGCTGGCCAGGTACTTGGACCTTGTGGCTATTATCACCAGGCTGGCCGGGTACCTGGACCCTGTGGCTATTATCATCAGGCTGGCCAGGTACCTGGACCCTGAGGTTATTATCATCAGACTGGGTAGATACCTGGACTCTGAGGTTATTATCATCAGGCTGGCCAGGTACCTGGACCCTGAGGTTATTATCATCAGGCTGACCAAGTACCTGGACCCTGTGGTTATTATCATCAGGCTGGCCAGGTACCTGGACCCTGAGGTTATCATCATCAGGCTGGTCAGGTACCTGGACCCTTTGGTTATCAACATCAGGCTGGCCAGGTACCTGGACCCTGTGGTTATTATCACCAGGCTGGCCAGGTACCTGTACCCTGAGGTTATTATCATCAGGCTGGCCAGGTACCTGGACCCTGAGGTTATTATCATCAGGCTGGCCAGGTACCTGGACCCTGTGGTTATTATCATCAGGCTGGCCAGGTACCTGGACCCTGAGGTTATCATCAGGTTGGCCAGGTACCTGGACCCTGTGGTTATCATCATCAGGCTGGGCTGGTACCTGGACCCTGAGGTTATTATCATGAGGCTGGCCAAGTACCTGAAACCTGTGGTTATTATCATGAGGCTGGCCAAGTACCTGGACCCTGTAGTTATTATCATCAGGTTGGCCAAGTACCTGGACCCTGTGGTTATCATCATCAAGCTGACCAGGAACCTGGACCCTGTGGTTATCATCATCAGGCTGGTCAGGTACCTGGACCTTGAGGTTATTATCACCAGTTTGGCCAGGTACCTGGACCCTGTGGTTTTTATCACCAGGCTGGCCAGGTACCTGGACCCTGAGGTTATCATCATCAGGCTGGCCAGGTATCTGGACCCTGAGGTTATCATCATCAGGCTAGCTAGGTACCTGGACCCTGAGGTTATTATCACCAGGCTGGCCAGGTACCTCGACCCTGAGGTTATCATCATCAGGCTGGCCAAGTACCTGGACCCTGAGGTTATCATTATCAGGCTGGCTAGGTACCTAGACCCTGTGGTTATCACCAGGCTGGCCAGGTACCTGACCCTGAGGTTATAATCAGGCTGGCCAGGTACCTGGACCCTGAGGTTATCATCATCAGGCTGGCCAAGTACCTGGACCCTGAGGTTATCATCAGGCTGGCCAAGTACCTGGAACCTGTGGTTATTATCATGAGGCTGGCCAAGTACCTGGACCCTGAGGTTATTATCATCAGGCTGGCCAGGTACCTGGACCCTGAGGTTATCATCATCAGGCTGGCTAGGTACCTGGACCCTGTGGTTATCACCAGGCTGGCCAGGTACCTGGACCCTGAGGTTATTATCATCAGGCTGGCCAGGTACCTGGACCCTGAGATTATTATCATCAGGCTGGCCAGGTACTTGGACCCAGTGGTTATCACCAGGCTGGCCAGGTACCTAGACCCTGAGGTTATTATCATCAGGCTGGCCAGGTACCTGGACCCTGAGGTTATTATCATCAGGCTGACCAAGTACCTGGACCCTGTGGTTATTATCATCAGGCTGGCCAGGTACTTGGACCCAGTGGTTATCACCAGGCTGGCCAGGTACCTGGACCCTGAGGTTATTATCATCAGGCTGGCCAGGTACCTGGACCCTGTGGTTATTAGCATCAGGCTGGCCAGGTACGTGGACCCTGAGGTTATCATCATCATGCTGGCCATGTACCTCGACCCTGAGGTTATTATCATCGGGCTGGCCAGGTACGTGGACCCTGTGGTTATTATCATCATCATGCTGGCCAGGTACCTCGACCCTGAGGTTATTATCATCAGGCTGGCCAGGTACCTCGACCCTGAGGTTATTATCATCAGGCTGGCCAGGTACCTGGACCCTGTGGTTATCACCAGGCTGGCCAGGTACCTGACCCTGAGGTTATTATTATCAGGCTGGCCAGGTATCTGGACCCTGAGGTTATTATCAGCAGGCTGGCCAGGTACCTGGACCCTGAGGTTATTAGCATAAGGCTGGGTAGGTCCCTGGACCCTGAGGTTATCATTAGGCTGGCTAGGTACCTGGACCCTGTGGTTATTGATGTATCATTATCATCAGGCTGGCCAGGTACGTGGACTCTTGAGGTTCATGCTGGCCAGGTAACTGAACCCTGAGGTTATTATCATCAGGCTGGCCAGGTAACTGAACCCTGAGGTTATTATCATCAGGCTGGCCAGGTACCATCGGACTGGTCAGATACCTGGACCCTGAGGTTATCTTCATCAGGCTGACCAGGTACCTGGACCCTGAGGTTATTATCATTAGGCTGACCAGATACCTGGACCCTGAGGTTACTGATGCATCATTATCATCATTATCATCAGGCTGGCCAGGTACCTGGACCTTGAGGTTATCATCATCAGGCTGGCCAGGTACCTGGACCTTGAGGTTATCATCAGGCTGGCCAGGTACCTGGACCCTGAGGTTATCATCATCACGCTGTCCAGGTACCTCGACCCTGTGGTTATCATCAGGCTGGCCAGGTACCTGGACCCTGAGGTTATCATCAGGCTGGCCAGGTACCTGGACCCTTAGGTTATCAGGCTGGCCAAGTACCTGGACCCTGAGGTTATTATCACGCTGGCCAGGTACCTCGACCATGTGGTTATCATCGGGCTTGCCAGGTACCTGATCACTTAGGTTATCATCAGGCTGGCCAGGTACCTGGGTCATGGTTATTATCATGCTGGCCAGGTACCTGGACCCTGGTTAGTATCATCAGGCTGGCCAGGTACCTGGACCCTGTGGTTATTATCATCAGGCTGGCCAGGTACCTGGACCTTGAGGTTATCATCATCATGCAGGCCAGGTACCTGGACCCTGTGGTTATTATCATCAGGCTGGCCGGGTACCTGGTCCCTGAGGCTATCATCAGGCTGGCCAAGTACCTGGACCCTGGTTATTATCATCAGTCTGGTCAGGCACCTGGACCCTGGTTATTATCATCAGTCTGGCCAGGTACCTGGACCCTGGTTAGTATCATCAGGCTGGCCGGGTACCTGGACCCTGGTTAGTATCATCAGGCTGGCCGGGTACCTGGACCCTGAGATTATTATCACCAGGCTGACCAGGTACCTGGACCCTGTGGTTATCATCAGGCAGGCCAGGTACCTGGACCCTGAGATTATCACCAGGCTGACCAGGTACCTGGACCCTGTGGTTATCATCAGGCAGGCCAGGTACCTGGACCCTGAGATTATCATCATCAGGTTGGCCAGGTACCTGGACCCTGAAGTTATCATCAGGCAGGCCAGGTACCTGGACCCTGAGGTTATCATCATCAGGCTGGCCAGGTACCTCGACCATGTGGTTATCATTGGGCTTGCCAGGTACCTGATCACTTAGGTTATCATCAGGCTGGCCAGGTACCTGGATCGTGGTTATTATCATCAGGCTGGCCAGGTACCTGGACCCTGAGGTTATTATCATCAGGCTGGCCAGGTGCCTGGACCTTGAAGTTATCATCAGGCAGGCCAGGTACCTGGGCCCTGAGGTTATCATCAGGCTGGCCAGGTACCTAGACCCTGAGGTTACCATCAGGCTGGCCTGGTGCCTGGACCCTGAGGTTACCATCAGGCTGGCCAGGTACCTGGACCCTGAGGTTATTATCATCAGGCTGGCCAGGTACCTGGACCCTGAGGTTATTATCATCAGGCTGGCCAGGTACCTGGACCCTGAGGTTATTATCATCAGGCTGGCCAGGTACCTAGACCCTGAGGTTATTATCATCAGGCTGGCCAGGTGCCTGGACCCTGTGGTTATCATCAAGCTGGCCAGATACCTGTACCCTGAGGTTATTATCATCGGGCTGGCCAGGTACCTGGACCCTGAGGTTATTATCATCAGGCTGGCCAGATACCTCGACCCTGAGGTTATTATCATCAGGCTGGCCAGATACCTCGACCCTGAGGCTATTATCATCAGGCTGGCCAAGTACCTGGACCCTGTGGTTATTATCAGGCTGGCCAGGTACCTGGGCCCTGGTTATCATCAGGCTGGCCAGGTACCTGGACCCTGAGGTTATTATCATCAGGCTGGCCAGGTACCTGGACCCTAAGGTTATCATCAGGCTGGCCAAGTACCTGGACCCTGTGGTTATTATCATCAGCCTGGCCAAGTACCTGGAACCTGTGGTTATTATCATCATGCTGGCCAGGTACCTGGACCCTGAGGTTATTATCATCAGGCTGGCCAGGTACCTGGACCCTTAGGTTATTATCATCAGGCTGGCCAGTTACCTGGACCCTGAGGTTATCATCAGGCTGGCCAGGTACCTGGACCCTGAGGTTATCATCATCACGCTGGCCATGTACCTGGACCCTGAGGTTATTATCATCAAGCTGGCCAGGTACCTGGACCCTGAGGTTATTATCATCAGGGTGGCCAGGTACCTGGACCCTGACCCTGTCGTTATCATCATCAAGCTGGCCAGGTACCTGTACCCTGAGGTTATTATCATCAAGCTGGCCAGGTACCTGGACCCTGAGGTTATCATCAGGCTGGCCAGGTACCTGGACCCTGAGGTTATTATCACCAGGCTGGCCAGGTACCTGGACCCTGAGGTTATTATCATCAGGCTGGCCAGGTACCTGGACCCTTAGGTTATTATCATCAGGCTGGCCAGGTACCTGGACACTGAGGTTATCATCATCAGGCTGGCCAGGTACCTGGACCCTGAGGTTATTATCATCAGGCTGGGTAGGTACCTGGACCCTGTGGTTATCATCATCAAGCTGGCCAGGTACCTGAACCCTGAGGTTATTATCATCAGGCTGGGTAGGTACCTGGACCCTGTGGTTATTATCATCAGGCTGGCCAGGTACCTGGACCCTGTGGTTATTATCATCAGGCTGGCCAGGTACCTGAACCCGTAGGTTATTATCGTCAGGCTGGCCAGGTACCTGTACCCTGAGGTTATTATCATCAGGCTGGCCAGGTACCTGGACCCTGTGGTTATTATCATCAGGCTGGGTAGATACCTTGACCATGTGGTTATTATCATCAGGCTGGCCAGGTACCTGAACCCGTAGGTTATTATCGTCAGGCTGGCCAGGTACCTGGACCCTGTGGTTATTATCATCAGGCTGGCCAAGTACCTGGACCCTGAGGTTATTATCATCAGGCTGGCCAAGTACCTGGACCCTGAGGGTATTATCATCAGGCTGGCCAGGTACCTGGACCCTGAGGTTATTATCATCAGGCTGGCCAAGTACCTGGACCCTGAGGTTATCGTCAGGCTGGCCAGGTACCTGGACTCTGAGGTTATTATCGTCAGGCTGGCCAGGTACCTGGACCCTGAGGTTATTATCGTCAGGCTGGCCAGGTACCTGTACCATGAGGTTATTATCGTCAGGCTGGCCAGGTACCTGGACTCTGAGGTTATTATCGTCAGGCTGGCCAGGTACCTGGACCCTGTACTTTGCTTATCTTCAAGTGACTCTCCTCTGGCCTGCCTTACCTGACCTGCTTCCCCCACGTCTCAGGTATCGGGGAGGGGGGGGGTTAACTTGATCCTGGGGGTAGCATAAAGGGGGAGGGGAGTAGTGGGTTGGCGGTGTACTGGACGGACAGTGTGAAGTCAGCCAGTATTGTGTACTGGACGGTGTCAGGTCAGCCAGTATTGTGTACTGGACGGACAGTGTCAGGTCAGCCAGTATTGTGTACTGGACGGACAGTGTCGGGTCAGCCAGTATTGTTTACCAGACGGACAGTGTCGGGTCAGCCAGTATTGTTTACCAGACGGACAGTCAGGTCAGCCAGTATTGTGTACTGGATGGACAGTGTCAGGTCAGCCAGTATTGTGTACTGGACGGACAGTGTCAGGTCAGCCAGTATTTTGTACTGGACGGACAGTGTCAGGTCAGCCAGTATTTTGTACTGGACGGACAGTGTCAGGTCAGCCAGTATTTTGTACTGGACGGACAGTGTCAGGTCAGCCAGTATTGTGTACTGGACGGACAGTGTCAGGTCAGCCATTACTGTGTACTGGACGGACAGTGTCAGGTCAGCCATTACTGTGTACTGGACGGACAGTGTCAGGTCAGCCAGTATTGTGTACTGGATGGACAGTGTCAGGTCAGCCATTACTGTGTACTGGACGGACAGTGTCAGGTCAGCCAGTATTGTGAACTGGATGGACAGTGTCAGGTCAGCCATTACTGTGTACTGGACGGACAGTGTCAGTTCAGCCAGTATTGTGTACTGGACGGACAGTGCCAGGTCAGCCATTATTGTGTACTGGACGGACAGTGTCAGGTCAGCCAGTATTGTGTACTGGATGGACAGTGTCAGGTCACCTAGTATTGCGTACTGGACGGACAGTGTCAGGTCAGCTAGTATTGCGTACTGGATGGACAGTGTCAGGTCAGCCAGTATTGTGTACTGGATGGACAGTGTCAGGTCAGTCAGTATTGTGTCCTGGACGGACAGTGTCAGGTCAGCCAGTATTGTGTCCTGGACGGACAGTGTCAGGTCAGCCAGTATTGTGTACTGGACGGACAGTGTCAGGTCAGCCAGTATTGTGTACTGGATGGACAGTGTCAGGTCAGCCAGTATTATGTACTGGACGGACAGTGTCAGGTCAGCCAGTATTGCGTACTGGACGGACAGTGTCGGGCAGCCAGTATTGTGTACTGGATGGACAGTGTCAGTCAGCCAGTATTGTGTACTTGATGAACAGTGTCAGGTTAGCCAGTATTGTGTACTG
Source organism: Panulirus ornatus (assembly GCF_036320965.1). Lineage (NCBI taxonomy): Eukaryota > Metazoa > Arthropoda > Malacostraca > Decapoda > Palinuridae > Panulirus > Panulirus ornatus. The sequence continues at coordinate 6,230,225 of NC_092245.1, read as the reverse complement.
GACGGACAGTGTCAGGTCAGCCAGTATCGTGTACTGTACGGACAGTGTCAGGTCAGCCAGTATTGTGTACTGGATGGACAGTGTCAGGCCAGCCAGTATTGTGTACTGGACGGACAGTGTCAGTCAGCCAGTATTGTGTACTTGATGAACAGTGTCAGGTCAGCCAGTATTGTGTATTGGACGGACAGTGTCAGTTCAGCCAGTATTGTGTACTGGACTGACAGTGTCAGGTCAGCAGGGTATTGTGTACTGGACGGACAGTGTCAGGTCAGCCAGTATTGTGTACTGGACGGACAGTGTCAGTTCAGCCAGTATTGTGTACTGGACGGACAGTGTCAGGTCAGCAGGGTATTGTGTACTGGACGGACAGTGTCAGGTCAGCAGGGTATTGTGTACTGGACGGACAGTGTCAGGTCAGCCTGTACTGTGTACTGGACAGACAGTATCAGGTCAGGCAGTATTGTGTACTGGACGGACAGTGTCAGGTCAGCCAGTATTGTGTATTGGACGGACCGTGTCAGGTCAGCCAGCATTGTGTACTGGATGGAGAGTGTCAGGTCAGCCAGTATTGTGTACTGGACGGACAGTGTCAGATCAGCCAGTATTGTGTACTGGACGGACAGTGTCAGGTCAGCAGGGTATTGTGTACTGGACGGACAGTGTCAGGTCAGCAGGGTATTGTGTACTGGACGGACAGTGTCAGGTCAGCCAGTATTGTGTACTGTACGGACAGTGTCAGGTCAGCCAGTATTGTGTATTGGACGGACCGTGTCAGGTCAGCCAGTATTGTGTATTGGACGGACCGTGTCAGGTCAGCCAGTATTGTGTACTGGATGGACAGTGTCAGGTCAGCCAGTATTGTGTACTGGATGGACAGTGTCAGGTCAGCCAGTATTGTGTACTGGATGGACAGTGTCAGGTCAGCCAGTATTGTGTACTGGATGGACAGTGTCAGGTCAGCCAGTATTGTGTACTGGACGGACAGTGTCAGGTCAGCCAGTATTGTGTACTGGACGGACAGTGTCAGGTCAGCCAGTATTGTGTACTGGACGGATAGTGTTAAGTCAGCCTGTACTGTGTACTGTACGGACAGTGTCAGTCAGCCAGTATTGTGTACTGTACGGACAGTGTCAGGTCACTTAGTATTGTGTACTGGACGGACAGTGTCAGGTCAGCCAGTATTGTGTACTGGACGGACAGTGTCAGGTCAGCCTGTACTGTGTACTGGACGGACAGTGTCAGGTCAGCCAGTATTGTGTACTGGACGGACAGTCAGGTCAGCCTGTACTGTGTACTGGACGGACAGTGTCAGGTCAGCCTGTACTGTGTACTGGACGGACAGTGTTAAGTCAGCCATTACTGTGTACTGGACGGACAGTGTCAGGTCAGCTAGTACTGTGTACTGGACGGACAGTGTCTGGTCAGCTAGTATTGTGTACTGTACGGGCAGTGTCAGGTCAGCCTGTACTGTGTATTGGACGGACAGTGTCAGGTCAGCCAGTATTGTGTACTGGACGGACAGTGTCTGGTCAGCTAGTATTGTGTACTGGACGGACAGTGTCAGGTCAGCCTGTACTGTGTACTGGACGGACAGTGTCAGGTCAGCCAGTATTGTGTAGTGGACGGACAGTGTCAGGTCAGCCAGTATTTTGTACTGTACGGACAGTGTCAGGTCAGCCAGTATTTTGTACTGGACGGACAGTGTCAGGTCAGCCTGTACTGTGTACTGGACGGACAGTTTCAGTTCAGCCAGTATTGTGTACTGGACGGACAGTGTCAGGTCAGCCTGTACTGTGTACTGGACGGACAGTGTCAGGTCAGCCATTACTGTGTACTGGACGGACAGTGTCAGGTCAGCCTGTACTGTGTACTGGACGGACAGTGTCAGGTCAGCCAGTATTGTGTACTGGACGGACAGTGTCAGGTCAGTCTGTACTGTGTACTGGACGGACAGTGTCAGTTCAGCCAGTATTGTGTACTGGACGGACAGTGTCAGGTCAGCCTGTACTGTGTACTGGACGGACAGTGTCAGGTCAGCCAGTATTGTGTACTGGACGGACAGTGTCAGGTCAGCCTGTACTGTGTACTGGACGGACAGTGTCAGGTCAGCTAGTATTTTTGTATTATGCTGTTGCTGTGACGACTCCCGCACTTCAGTCACTGTCCTGTTCATGCCCACCTGACGTGTACTTTGTATACCGTAGATAACACACACACACACACACACACACACACATTTACTGTCCATCCTCGGGGAGGATGAACGGCTGAGTTGGCTGTGGGCTGAGTGCCTGGGAGGGACGGTGCTTGAATTAGTATAGAGCCAGTGAGGCGCCGGTGTGGGTAGGGTAGAAGTGTAACGACAGGTTACAGCCCAGGGTAACGGCAGGTAACAGCCCAGGGTAACGGCAGGTAACAGCCCGGGGTAACGGCAGGTAACAACCCAGGGTAACGACTGGTTACAGCATGTTGTCAGTCATGTCGTTCATGTTAGAGAGGGTGGAGCCACGGTGAGGTGTAGCCGGTGTGTGGTAGGAGCCGGGCCATCATAGAGAGGGTGGAGCCACGGTGAGGTGTAGCCGGTGTGTGGTAGGAGCCGGGCCATCATAGAGAGGGTGGAGCCACGGTGAGGTGTAGCTGGTGTGTGGTAGGAACCGGGCCATCATAGAGAGGGTGGAGCCACGGTGAGGTGTAGCCGGTGTGTGGTAGGAGCCGGGCCATCATAGAGAGGGTGGAGCTACGGTGAGGTGTAGCCGGTGTGTGGTAGGAGCCGGGCCATCATGACGCATGAGGGATGTGGCTGGGCCACACCTGGCCACGTTGATGGTTCTTATATCGAGGTTAGGATGGTCACGCACCCTATAACATCACGCTGATGTGGGAGGTCGTCTACCCCCACAGCTGGGTGTGGGACCTTACCATGGTGTGGGAGGTCGTCTACCCCCACAGCTGGGTCTAGGACCTTACCATGGTGTGGGAGGTCGTGTACCCCCACAGCTGGGTCTGGGACCTTACCATGGTGTGGGAGGTCGTCTACCCCCACAGCTGGGTCTGGGACCTTACCATGGTGTAGGAGGTCGTCTACCCCCACAGCTGGGTCTGGGACCTTACCATGGTGTGGGAGGTCGTGTACCCCCACAGCTGGGTCTGGGACCTTACCATGGTGTGTGAGGTCGTCTACCCCCACAGCTGGGTCTGGGACCTTACCATGGTGTGTGAGGTCGTCTACCCCCACAGCTGGGTCTGGGACCTTACCGTGGTGTGGGAGGTCGTCTACCCCCATAGCTGGGTCTGGGACCTTACCATGGTGTGGGAGGTCGTCTACCCCCACAGCTGGGTCTGGGACCTTACCATGGTGTGGGAGGTCGTCTACCCCCACAGCTGGGTCTGGGACCTTACCATGGCGTGGGAGGTCGTGTACCCCCACAGCTGGGTCTGGGACCTTACCATGGTGTAGGAGGTCGTCTTCCCCCACAGCTGGGTCTGGGACCTTACCATGGTGTGGGAGGTCGTCTACCCCCACAGCTGGGTCTGGGACCTTACCATGGTGTGGGAGGTCGTCTACCCCCACAGCTGGGTCTAGGACCTTACCATGGTGTGGGAGGTCGTGTACCCCCACAGCTGGGTCTGGGACCTTACCATGGTGTGGGAGGTCGTCTACCCCCACAGCTGGGTCTGGGACCTTACCATGGTGTAGGAGGTCGTCTACCCCCACAGCTGGGTCTGGGACCTTACCATGGTGTGGGAGGTCGTGTACCCCCACAGCTGGGTCTGGGACCTTACCATGGTGTGTGAGGTCGTCTACCCCCACAGCTGGGTCTGGGACCTTACCATGGTGTGTGAGGTCGTCTACCCCCACAGCTGGGTCTGGGACCTTACCGTGGTGTGGGAGGTCGTCTACCCCCATAGCTGGGTCTGGGACCTTACCATGGTGTGGGAGGTCGTCTACCCCCACAGCTGGGTCTGGGACCTTACCATGGTGTGGGAGGTCGTCTACCCCCACAGCTGGGTCTGGGACCTTACCCTGGCGTGGGAGGTCGTCTACCCCCACAGCTGGGTCTGGGACCTTACCATGGTGTAGGAGGTCGTCTTCCCCCACAGCTGGGTCTGGGACCTTACCATGGTGTGGGAGGTCGTCTACCCCCACAGCTGGGTCTGGGACCTTACCATGGTGTGGGAGGTCATTTACCTCCACAGCTGGGTCTGGGACCTTACCATGATGTGGGAGGTCGTCTACTTCACAGCTGGGTCTGGGACCTTACCATGGTGTGTAAGGTCGTTTACCTCCACAGCTGGGTCTGGGACCTTATCATGGTGTGGGAGGTCTTTTACCTCCACAGCTGGGTCTGGGACCTTACCATGGTGTGGGAGGTCTTCTACTTCCACAGCTGGGTCTGGGACCTTACCCTGGTGTGGGAGGTCGTCTACCCCCACAGCTGGGTATGGGACCTTACCATGGTGTGGGAGGTCTTCTACCCCCACAGCTGGGTATGGGACCTTACCCTGGTGTGGGAGGTCGTCTACCTCCACAGCTGGGTCTGGGACCTTACCATGGTGTGGGAGGTCATCTACCCCCACAGCTGGGTCTGGGACCTTACCATGGTGTGGGAGGTCGTCTACCCCCATAGCTGGGTCTGGGACCTTACCATGGTGTGGGAGGTTGTCCACCCCCACAGCTGGGTCTGGGACCTTACCATGGTGTGGGAGGTCGTCTACCCCCACAGCTGGGTCTGGGACCTTACCATGGTGTGGGAGGTCGTCTACCCCCACAGCTGGGTCTGGGACCTTACCCTGGTGTGGGAGAAAGGTAGTGGGTAAGTGGAGTGAGGCGGGCGAGCTGCCCCATGCCCTCCCGTGGCTCCATCCTCGGGTCATCATCCAGGTTATTATCTGAGATAGTTTCCTGTCGTCCCATAGCGGTAGTGACTGTATTGTGATGACCAATCAACAGTCCTGGGCGATATGTGATGATCAGTCATGAGTCCTGGGCGATATGTGATGACCAGTCATGAGTCCTGGGCGATATGTGATGACCAGTCATGAGTCCTGGGCGATATGTGGTGACCAGTCATGAGTCCTGGGCGATATGTGATGACCAGTCATGAGTCCTGGGCGATATGTGATGACCAGTCATGAGTCCTGGGCGATATGTGATGACCAGTCATGAGTCCTGGGCGATATGTGATGACCAGTCATGAGTCCTGGGCGATATGTGATGACCAGTCATGAGTCGTAGGCGATATGTGATGACCAGTCATGAGTCCTGGGCGATATGTGATGACCAGTCATGAGTCCTGGGCGGTATGTGATGACCAGTCATGAGTCCTGGGCGGTATGTGATGACCAGTCATGAGTCCTGGGCGATATGTGATGACCAGTCATGAGTCCTGGGCGATATGTGATGACCAGTCATGAGTCTTAGGCGATATGTGATGACCACCAAGCGGTCCTCCATGATAGAAGCATTATTGACCATGGTTCAGCACGGACTTGTGGGCCCACTCCCAGCCCAGGTGTTCGTCCTTCCCTTTAGGGGGGGCTGGTCGATGATTGGATACCTGGCCTAGTCTTGTGTGTTTCCGTACATACATGTGAGGAAAGACCAGGTAAATATGTACAAGGTAAAGAGATGGGACAACTTGCCTCACCCAGAACACAGTAATCATGGAGTCATCAGCTGAGGCCAGGGTCTGTGTAGAGGCGGAGGGACACCTTGAGCTGCTGCTGTGGTGGTGGTGCTGTGGTAGTGGTGCTGTGGTAGTGGTGCATTGGTGGTGGTGCTGTGGTAGTGGTGCTGTGGTAGTGGTGCAGTGGTGGTGGTGCTGTGGTAGTGGTGCTGTGGTAGTGGTGCTGTGGTGGTGGTGGTGCTGTGGTGGTGGTGCTGTGGTAGTGGTGCTGTGGTGGTGGTGCTGTGGTAGTGGTGCTGTGGTAGCGGTGCTGTGGTAGTGGTGCTGTGGTGGTGGTGCTGTGGTAGTGGTGCTGTGGTAGTGGTGCTGTGGTAGTGGTGCTGTGGCGGTGGTGCTGTGGTAGCGGTGCTGTGGTAGCGGTGCTGTGGTAGTGGCGCTGTGATGGTGGTGCTGTGGCGGTGGTGCTGTGGTAGTGGTGCTGTGGTGGTGGTGCTGTGGTAGTGGTGCTGTGGTGGTGGTGCTGGGTAGTGGTGCTGTGGTGGTGGTGCTGTGGTGGTGGTGCTGTGGTAGTGGTGCTGTGGTAGTGGTGCTGTGGTGGTGGTGCTGTGGCGGTGGTGCTGTGGTAGTGGTGCTGTGGTGGTGGTGCTGTGGTAGTGGTGCTGTGGCGGTGGTGCTGTGGCGGTGGTGCTGTGGTAGCGGTGCTGTGGTAGTGGTGCTGTGGTAGTGGTGCTGTGGTGGTGGTGCTGTGGTAGTGGTGCTGTGGTAGTGGTGCTGTGGTGGTGGTGCTGTGGTAGTGGTGCTGTGGCGGTGGTGCTGTGGTAGCGGTGCTGTGGTATTGGTGCTGTGGTAGTGGCGCTGTGGTGGTGGTGCTGTGGCGGTGGTGCTGTGGTAGTGGTGCTGTGGTGGTGGTGCTGTGGTAGTGGTGCTGTGGTGGTGGTGCTGTGGTGGTGGTGCTGTGGTGGTGGTGCTGTGGTAGTGGTGCTGTGGTAGTGGTGCTGTGGTGGTGGTGCTGTGGTAGTGGTGCTGTGGTGGTGGTGCTGTGGTAGTGGTGCTGTGGTAGCGGTGCTGTGGTAGTGGTGCTGTGGTAGTGGTGCTGTGGTGGTGGTGCTGAGTAGTGGTGCTGTGGTGGTGGTGCTGTGGTGGTTAGTGTGGTGAACACAGCCAGGGTGGTGAACACAGCCGGTGTGGTGAAATACAACAGCAATGTCTTGCATGACTTTATGGTCTTGGAATATGTCTGGCCAGTGGTGTATCATGTGATGTAGACCCAGGCTAGTGTTGTATCATGTGATGTAGACCCAGGCTAGTGTTTTATCATGTGATGTAGACCCAGGCTAGTGTTGTATCATGTGATGTAGACCCAGGCTAGTGGTGTATCATGTGATGTAGACCCAGGCTAGTGTTGTATCATGTGATGTAGACCCAGGCTAGTGGTGTATCATGTGATGTAGACCCAGGCTAGTGGTGTATCATGTGATGTAGACCCAGGCTAGTGTTGTATCATGTGATGTAGACCCAGGCTAGTGTTGTATCATGTGATGTAGACCCAGGCTAGTGTTGTATCATGTGATGTAGACCCAGGCTAGTGTTGTATCATGTGATGTAGACCCAGGCTAGTGTTGTATCATGTGATGTAGACCCAGGCTGGTGTTGTATCATGTGATGTAGACCCAGGCTGGTGTTGTATCATGTGATGTAGACCCAGGCTGGTGTTGTATCATGTGATGTAGACCCAGGCTGGTGTTGTATCATGTGATGTAGACCCAGGCTAGTGTTGTATCATGTGATGTAGACCCAGGCTGGTGTTGTATCATGTGATGTAGACCCAGGCTAGTGTTGTATCATGTGATGTAGACCCAGGCTGGTGTTGTATCATGTGATGTAGACCCAGGCTGGTGTTGTATCATGTGATGTAGACCCAGGCTGGTGTTGTATCATGTGATGTAGACCCAGGCTGGTGTTGTATCATGTGATGTAGACCCAGGCTAGTGTTGTATCATGTGATGTAGACCCAGGCTGGTGTTGTATCATGTGATGTAGACCCAGGCTGGTGTTGTCATATGGTAGGGACGAGGTGAGGGTTAACTGGCGCCTCCCGCCATGACACTGTGGGTGTTCAAGTGTGTGGGGTTTCTCAGGTGATGTTACTGCTGATGTGACGGAAGCGTTACTATAACATGTTACTGCTGATGTGACGGTAGCGTTACAATAACATGTTACTGCTGATGTGACGGTAGCGTTACTATAACATGTTACTGCTGATGTGACGGTAGCGTTACTATAACATGTTACTGCTGATGTGACGGAAGCGTTACAATAACATGTTACTGCTGATGTGACGGTAGCGTTACTATAACATTTTACTGCTGATGTGACGGAAGCGTTACTATAGCATGTTACTGCTGATGTGACGGAAGCGTTACAATAACATGTTACTGCTGATGTGACGGAAGCGTTACTATAACATGTTACTGCTGATGTGACGGAAGCGTTACTATAACATGTTACTGCTGATGTGACGGTAACGTTACTATAACATGTTACTGCTGATGTGACGGTAGCGTTACTATAACATGTTACTTGCTTATGTGACGGTAGCTTTACTATAACATGTTACTGCTAATGTGACGATAGCGTTACAATACCATGTTGCTGCTGATGTGACGGTAACGTTACTATAACATGTTACTGCTGATGTGACGGTAGCGTTACTATAACATGTTACTTGCTGATGTGACGGTAGCGTTACTATAACATGTTACTTGCTGATGTTGTAACCAGAACTGGTTACAGTGTTGGCACCACTGGTGGCTGTTGTTATATTGTCATGCAATATTATCATGACGGACGATGTGGTCATGGTTCACACCTGTGTCGTCCACTCCTCACACTGTGTCACCAACACTTGACTGATGATGACATACTGACTCTTACTTGTGTAGCTGCCTGGCCTCACTGTGCCCGCCCCACGGTTACTTGGTATGAACCAGAGTTACTCAGTATGACCCAGGGTTACTTTGTGTGACCCAGGTTACTCAGTATGAGCCAGGGTTACTCAGTATGACCCAGGGTTACTTTGTGTGACCCAGGGTACTTAGTATGATCCAGGTTTACTCATTATGACCCAGGGTTACTCAGTATGACCCAGGGTTACTTTGTATGACTCAGGATTACTTTTTGACAGGGTTACTTTATAACCCAGAGTTACACTATGACCCAGGGTTACTTTGTATGACTCAGTGTTACTTTGTATGACCCAGGGTTACTTTGTATGACCCAGGGTTACTTTGTAGGACCCAGGGTTACTTTGTAGGACCCAGGGTTACTTTTATATGACTCAGGGATACTCAGGATGACTCCGGGGAGTAGAATGACCCAAATTTACTCACTATGACCCAGGGTTACTCAGCATGACTGTGTTACTCTGTTACCAAGGGTTGCATAGTACGACCCAGGGTTACTCGGTATAACCCAGGGATACTCAGTATGGCCTAGGTCTACTCAGTAAGACCCAGGGTTACTCAGTATGACTCAGGGTTACTGCATGACCCAGGGTTACTCAGTATGACTCAGGGTTACTGTATGACCCAGGGTTACTGTATGACTTAGGTTTACTCAGTATGACCCAGTGTTACTCTGTATGACCCAGGGTTACTCACTATGTCCCAGGGTTACTGTATGACCCAGGTTACTTTGTATGACTCAGGTTTATCTCAGTATGACCCAGTGTTACTCTGTATGACCCAGGGTTACTCAGTATGTCCCAGGGTTACTGTATGACCCAGGTTACTTTGTATGACTAAGGTTTATCTCAGTATGACACAGGTTACTTTGTATGACTCAGGTTTACTCAGTATGACCCAACGTTACTCAGTATGACCCAGGGTTACTCAGTATGACCCAGGGTTACTTTATGACCCAGGTTTACTCAGTATGACTCAGGGTTACTCTGTATGACCCAGGGTTACTAAGTATGGCCCAGGGTTACTTCGTATGACCCAGGTTTACTCAGTATAACCCAACGTTACTCAGTATGACCCAGGGTTACTATGTATGGCCCAGGGTTACTTCGTATTACCCAGGTTTACTCAGTATAACCCAACGTTACTCAGTATGACCCAGGGTTACTGTATGACCGAGGGTTACTTTGTATGACTCAGGTTTACTCAGTATGACAGGGTTACACCATATAACCCAGGGTTACTTTTTTGACTCATGGTTACTTTGTATGACCCAGGGTTACTCAGTATGACCCTGGGTTACTCAGTATGACCCAGAGCTACTCTGTATGACCCAGGGTTACTCAGTATGACCCAGGGTTACTCTAATGACCCAGGATTGCTCTGTATGACCCAGGGTTACTCAGTATGACCCAGGGTTACTCTAATGACCCAGGATTGCTCTGTATGACCCAGGGTTACTCGGTATGACCCAGGGTTACTCAGTATGACCCAGGGTTACTCAGTAATGACCCAGGGTTGCTCTGTATGATCCAGGGTTACTCAGTATGACCCAGGGTTACTCAGTATGACCCAGGTTACACAGTATGAGCTAGCATACCTCTTGATCTACCACGATTACTCAGTATGACCCATCACACCTCAGTGTGATTAAGGGTTACCCTCCCTCATATGACACGTACCCAGTGTTGTATGTTGATCATGTACCTGTTGTGGTGAGTCATGTGATCACGTACACCTGCCACCTGATCACAACCTTACCTCCCTGTGTGCAGACACCTGTCTTACCTCAGCCACGCGTCTTACCTCAGCCACGCGTCGTACCTCAGCCACGTGTATTACCTCAGCCACGTGTCTTACCTCAGCCTCGTGTCTTACCTCAGCCACGTGTCTTACCTCAGCCTCGTGTCTTACCTCAGCCTCGTGTCTTACCTCAGCCTCGTGTCTTACCTCAGCCACGTGTCTTACCTCAGCCTCGTGTCTTACCTCAGCCTCATGTCTTACCTCAGCCTCGTGTCTTACCTCAGCCACGTGTCTTACCTCAGCCTCGTGTCTTACCTCAGCCTCGTGTCTTACCTCAGCCTCGTGTCTTACCTCAGCCTCATGTCTTACCTCAGCTACGTGTCTTACCTCAGCCTCGTGTCTTACCTCAGCCACGTGTCTTACCTCAGCCTCGTGTCTTATCTCAGCGTCATGTCTTACCACAGCCATATATCTTACCTGAGCTACGTGTCTTACCTCAGCCATAGATCTTACCTCAGCTACGTGTCTTACCTCAGCCACGTATCTTACCTCAGCCACGTGTCTTACTTCAGCCTCGTGTCTTACCTCAGCCACGTGTCTTACCTCAGCCTCGTGTCTTTCCTCAGCCACGTGTTTTACGTCAGCCTCGTGTCTTACCTCAGCTACGTGTCATAACTCAGCCACGTCTCTTACCTCAGCCATGTATCTTACCTCAGCCACGTGTCTTACCTCAGCTACGTGTCTTACCTCAGCTACGTGTCTTACCTCAGCCTCGTGTCTTACCTCAGCCATGTATCTTACCTCAGCTACATGTCTTACCTCAGTCTCGTGTCTTACCTCAGCCTCGTGTCTTACCTCAGCCTCGTGTCTTACCTCAGCCTCGTATCTTACCTCAGCCATGTATCTTACCTCAGCCACGTGTCTTACCTCAGCCTCGTGTCTTACCTCAGTTTCGTGTCTTACCTCAGCCTCATGTTTTATCTCAGTCTCGTGTCTTACCTCAGTCATGTATCTTACCTCAGTTTCGTGTCTTACCTCAGTTTCGTGTCTTACCTCAGCCTCGGGTCGTACTTCAGCCATGTATCTTACCTCAGCCACGTGTCTTACCTCAGCCTCGTGTCTTATCTCAGCGTCATGTCTCACCACAGCCATATATCACCTGAGCTACGTGTCTTACCTCAGCCATAGATCTTACCTCAGCCACGCATCTTACCTCAGCCACGTATCTTACATCAGCCACGTGTCTTACTTCAGCCTCGTGTCTTACCTCAGTTTCGTGTCTTACCTCAGCCTCGTGTCTTATCTCAGCCTCGTGTCTTATCTCAGCCTCGTGTCTTGCCTCAGCCACGTGTCTTACCTCAGCCACGTCTTATCTCAGCCTCGTGTCTTACCTCAGGATCGTGTTTTACCTGGGCCATCTTGGTGTGCTAGTTATAATGTTCATCATCTTGCAGTTATACTTCATAATAACGTAGTGTTCACTTATATCTTGATGCTCTTCACAGTTTGGCCCGATGTTCTCACATTATTATATTAAGGTGTGTGTGTGTGTGTGTGTGTGTGTGTGGTGTGTGTGTGTGTGTGTGTGTGTGTGTGTGGTGTGTGTGGTGTGTGTGTGTGGTGTGTGTGTGGTGTGGTGTGTGTGTGTGTGTGGTGTGTGTGTGGTGTGGTGTGGTGTGTGTGTGTGTGTGGTGTGTGTGTGTGTGGTGTGTGTGTGTGTGTGTGTGTGTGTGTGGTGTGTGTGGTGTGTGTGTGTGTGTGTGTGTGGTGTGTGTGTGGTGTGGTGTGTGTGTGTGTGTGTGTGTGGTGTGTGTGTGTGGTGTGGTGTGTGCGTGTGTGTGTGTGTGTGTGTGTGGCATGTGTGTGTGTGGCGTGTGTGTGTGTGTGTGTGTGTGTGTGGTGTGGTGTGTGTGTGGTGTGTGTGTGTGTGTGTGTGTGTGTAGTGTGGTGTGTGTGTGGTGTGTGTGTGTGTGGCGTGTGTGTGTGTGTGTGTGTGTGTAGTGTGGTGTGTGTGTGGTGTGTGTGTGTGTGTGTGTGTGGCGTGTGTGTGTGTGTGTGTGTGGTGTGGTGTGTGTGTGTGTGTGGTGTGTGTGTGTGGTGTGTGTGGTGTGGTGTGGTGTGTGTGTGGTGTGTGTGTGTGTGTGGTGTGTGTGTGTGTGTATATAGAGACAGTGGCCTGATATCATCTTTAATATGTAGATCCCAAAATAACCGTTGGACTCAGTGTCGCAGGTGTTGACCTCCTACATTACCCTGCCGTCAGCCCAGCTGGTAATCCTAGCCTGTGTACACCCCTGGCCCATGCTGTACTTAGCATTATACATACTTGTATGGTTTTACTCAGCATTATACATGTATGGTTGTTGTGCTCAGCATTATACATACTTGTATGGCTGTACTCATCATTATACATATTTGTATGGTTGTACTCAACCTCACTCAGCATTATTCATACTTGTAAGGCTATACTCAGCAATATACATACTTGTATGGTTGTACTCAACATTATACATACTTGTATGGCTGTGCTCAGCATTCTACATACTTGTATGGTTCTTGTACTCACCATTATACACACATATGGTTTTCTTACTCAGCATTATACATGTATGGTTGTGTTCAGCATTAAACATACTTGTGGTTGTACTCAGCATTGCACATATATGATTTTTGTACTCTGCATTTTGCATGTATGGTTATGCTCAGCATTATGCATACTTGTATGGCTGTACTCAGCATTATACATACTTGTATGGTTGTATTCAGCATTATACATGTATGGCTGTCGCACTCAGCATTATACATACATGTATTGTTTTTGTACTCAACATTATACTTGTATGGTTGTTACTCAGCATTATACATACCTGTATGGTTGTTGTGCTCAGCATTTTACGTACTTGTATGGTTGTGCTCAGCATTTTACATATTGTATGTTTGTGTTCAGCTTTATACATACTTGTATGGATGTACTTAGCATTATACATGTATGGATGTTGTATTCAGCATTTTACATACTTTTATGGTTGTGCTCAGCATTATGCATACATGTATGGTTAACATCATGCATGCATGTATGGTCGTGTTCAGCATTATACCTGTATGGTTGTTGTGCTCATCATTATACATACGTGTACGGTTGTGCTCAGCAATATACATACTTGTATGGTTGTTGTGCTCAGCATTATACATACTTGTCTGGTTGTTATGCTCGGCATTATACATACTTGTATGGGGCTCAGCATTATACATACTTGTGCTCAGCATTATACACACTTTTATGGTTGTGCTCTGCATTATATATACCTGTATGGTTGTGCTCAGCATTATACATATATGTATGGTTGTACTCAGCATATAAATCTTTGTATGGTTGTGCTCAGCATTATTCATACTTGTATGGCTGTTGTGCTCAGCATTATACATGTATGGTTGCTGTGTTCAGCATTATACATCCATGTATGGTTGTGCTTAGCATTATGCATGTTTGGTTGTGTTCAGCATTATATATACTTGTATGGTTGTGCTCAGCATTATACATATATGGCTGTGATCAGCATTATACATACTTGTATGGTTGTGTTTAGGATTATACATACTTGTATGGTTGTGTTCAGCATTATACATACTTGTATAGTTGTGCTTAGCATTATACATACTTGTATGGTTGTGCTCAGCATTATACATACTTGTATGGTTGTGCTCAGCATTATTCATACTTGTGTGGTTGTGCTCAGCATTATACATACTTGTATGGTTGTGCTCAGCATTATACATACTTGTATGGTTGCCGTGCTCAGTATTATACATACTTGTTGTGCTCAGCATTATACACACTTGTATGGTTGTGCTCAGCATTATACATATTTGTATGTTTGCTGTGCTCAGCATTGTACATACTTGTATTGTTGTGCTTAGCGTTATACATATTTGTATAGTTGTGTTCAGCATTATACGTACTTGTTTAGTTGTCTTACTCAACATTATACATACTTGTATTGTTGTGTTCAGCAATATACATATTTGTATGTTTGCTGTGCTCAGCATTATACATACTTGTATGGTTGTACTCAGCATTGTACATACTTGTATTGTTGTGCACAGCGTTATACATATTTGTATAGTTGTGTTCAGCATTATACGTACTTGTTTAGTTGTCTTACTCAGCATTATACATACTTGTATGGTTGATGTGCTCAGCATTATACATACTTGTATGGTTGATGTGCTCAGCATTATACATACTTGTATGGTTGTTGTGCTCAGCATCATACATACTTTCATAGTTGTGCTCATCATTATACATGGTTGTGCTCAGCATTATAATTACTTGTATGGTTGTGCTCAGCATTATACATACTTGTATGGTTGTGCTCAGTATTGTACATGTATGGTTGGGCTTAGCATTATACATGTATGGTTGTGCTCAGCATTATACATGTATGGTTGATGTGCTCAGCATTATACATGTATGGTTGATGTGCTTAGCATTGTACATGTGTGGTTGTGCTCAGCATTATGCATGTATGGTTGATGTGCTCAGCATTATACCTACTTGTATGGTTGTTGTGGTCAGCATTATACATGTATGGTTGTGCCCAGCATTATGCATGTATAGTTGTACTCAGTATTATACATACTTGCATGGTTGTGCTCAGCATTATACATGTATGATTGTGCTCAACATTATACATTTATGGTTGTGCTTAGCATTATACATACTTGTATGGTTATTGGGCTTAGCATTATGCATACTTGTATGGTTGTGCTCAGAATTATACATACTTTTATCTTATTTGTGCTTAGCATTATACAAACTTGTATGGCTGTTGTGCTCAGCATTGTACATGCTTGTAGGGTTGTTGGGTTCTGCTTTATACATACTTGTAGGGTAGTTGTGCTCAGCATTATACATACTCGTATGGTTGTGCTTAGCATTATACACGCTTGTATTGTGCTCAGCATTATACATGTAAGGTTGTGCTTAGCATTATACATGTGTATGGTTGTTGTACTTAGCATTATACATACTTGTATGGTTGTTGTGCTCAGCATTATATATACTTGTATGGTTGTTGTGTTCAGCATTATACATACTTGTATGGTTGTGCTCAGCATTATACATGTAGGGTTGTGCTGCTCAGCATTATACATTCTTGTATGGTTGTTGTGCTAAGCATTAAACATACTTGTAGGGTTGTGCTCAGCATTATACATACTTGTAGGGTTGTTGTGCTCAGCATTATACATACTTGTAGGGTTGTTGTGCTCAGCATTATACATACTTGTAGGGTTGTTGTGCTCAGCATTATACATACTTGTAGGGTTGTTGTGCTCAGCAGTATACATACTTGTATTGTTGGAGACAAACTTGGGCTGAGTAACGCGGGCGTGATGACGTGGTCTTGGTAACGTTATGACACCAAGCAGGTACACACGTCATGGCCACATGACACCAGGCAGGTACCGCACCACACGTCATGGCCACCTGCCCCTTACCCTGGCCATGATGGATGTACCTAGAGCTGGCCATTTCCTGCACCACGTACCGTATGGTGCCCCATGTGCCGGGGTACAGTCTGCTTCCTGGTGCCCGACTCACGAAGCTGAACGTACGAGGGAGAGAGAGAGAGAGAGAGAGAGAGTCCTTCATCCACTGAGTGTAGAGTAGGTGTGGCCCAGTGTGGGCCACACCTACAGTGCACCGTGTGTGTATATAGTTGCATAATAAGGACATGTATAGTTCATTATAGGTTAGATTCAATATAAGAAATCAGTTGAAATAACGAATAAGCTGTAGGTAGGAAGATATTGGACAGGTGTCGTCTGCTGGACTATAATGATATTGGACAGGTGTCGTCTGCTGGACTATAATGAAAGATTTCGGTTTTGTATTTTTCTTGTGACGTTATATGTCAGGGAGACTTGAGGTAACATTATTATATATGGTAGTGTACCAGGTGTGACGGTGTCACGTTATGTGACACACACACACACACACACACACACACACACACACCACAGACGGGTGGTGTGGTAACACGTAGTTCATGGGTCCACCACAGTGTCAACCACAGACTGGTACTACCCCTCCGTCTGCCCTCCCTCAACCCACTGGAACCTGCCACCCTGAGCCCAGTGGAGCCTGCCACCCTGAGCCCAGTGGAACCTGCCACCCTGAGCCCAGTGGAGCCTGCCACCCTGAGCCCAGTGGAGCCTGCCACCCTGAGCCCAGTGGAACCTGCCACCCTGAGCCCAGTGGAGCCTGCCACCCTGAGCCCAGTGGAACCTGCCACCCTGAGCCCAGTGGAGCCTGCCACCCTGAGCCCAGTGGAGCCTGCCACCCTGAGCCCAGTGGAGCCTGCCACCCTGAGCCCAGTTGAGCCTGCCACCCTGAGCCCAGTGGAGCCTGCCACCCTGAGCCCAGTGGAGCCTGCCACCCTGAGCCCAGTGGAGCCTGCCACCCTGAGCCCAGTTGAGCCTGCCACCCTGAGCCCAGTGGAGCCTGCCACCCTGAGCCCAGTTGAGCCTGCCACCCTGAGCCCAGTGGAGCCTGCCACCCTGAGCCCAGTGGAGCCTGCCACCCTGAGCCCAGTGGAGCCTGCCACCCTGAGCCCAGTGGAGCCTGCCACCCTGAGCCCAGTGGAGCCTGCCCCCTGAGCCCAGTTAAGCCTGCCACCCTGAGCCCAGTTGAGCCTGCCATCCTGAGCCCAGTGGAGCCTGCCACCCTGAGCCCAGTTGAGCCTGCCACCCTGAGCCCAGTGGAGCCTGCCACCCTGAGCCCAGTGGAGCCTGCCACCCTGAGCCCAGTGAAGCCTGCCATCCTGAGCCCGGTGGAGCCTGCCACCCTGAGCCCAGTTGAGCCTGCCACCCTGAGCCCAGTGGAGCCTGCCACCCTGAGCCCAGTTGAGCCTGCCATCCTGAGCCCTGTTGAACCTCCCACCCTGAGCCCAGTGGAGCCTGCCATCCTGAGCCCAGTTGAACCTGCCACCCTGAGCCCAGTGGAGCCTGCCACCCTGAGCCCAGTGGAGCCTGCCACCCTGAGCCCAGTGGAGCCTGCCACCCTGAGCCCAGTGGAACCTGCCACCCTGAGCCCAGTGGAACCTGCCACCCTGAGCCCAGTGGAACCTGCCACCCTGAGCCCAGTGGAACCTGCCACCCTGAGCACAGTGGAACCTGCCACCCTGAGCCCAGTGGAACCTGCCACCCTGAGCCCAGTGGAACCTGCCACCCTGAGCCCAGTGGAACCTGCCACCCTGAGCCCAGTGGAACCTGCCACCCTGAGCCCAGTGGAACCTGCCACCCTGAGCCCAGTAGAGCCTCACCTGGCTGAGTGGTTCAGTGTTGAGTGTTAGCGGCGGATCGTGGGGTTGTAGCTGTGTTCTGACGTCACCATACGAGGCGGGGTCATGTTGTCTTGTGTACTGGTGTGGATGGGGCATCAGAGGTGTATGTGTACCTGGTGGTCAGTGTACTGGTGTGGATGGGGCATCAGAGGTGTATGTGTACCTGGTGGTCAGTGTACTGGTGTGGATGGGGCATCAGAGGTGTATGTGTACCTGGTGGTCAGTGTACTGGTGTGGATGGGGCATCAGAGGTGTATGTGTACCTGGTGGTCAGTGTACTGGTGTGGACGGGGCATCAGAGGTGTATGTGTACCTGGTGGTCAGTGTACTGGTGTGGACGGGGCATCATGTACGTGTACCTGGTGGTCAGTGTACTGGTGTGGACGGGGCATCAGAGGTGTATGTGTACCTGGTGGTCAGTGTACTGGTGTGGACGGGGCATCAGAGGTGTATGTGTACCTGGTGGTCAGTGTACTGGTGTGGACGGGGCATCATGTACGTGTACCTGGTGGTCAGTGTACTGGTGTGGACGGGGCATCAGAGGTGTATGTGTACCTGGTGGTCAGTGTACTGGTGTGGATGGGGCATCAGAGGTGTATGTGTACCTGGTGGTCAGTGTACTGGTGTGGACGGGGCATCAGAGGTGTATGTGTACCTGGTGGTCAGTGTACTGGTGTGGACGGGGCATCATGTACGTGTACCTGGTGGTCAGTGTACTGGTGTGGATGGGGCATCAGAGGTGTATGTGTACCTGGTGGTCAGTGTACTGGTGTGGACGGGGCATCAGAGGTGTATGTGTACCTGGTGGTCAGTGTACTGGTGTGGACGGGGCATCATGTACGTGTACCTGGTGGTCAGTGTACTGGTGTGGACGGGGCATCAGAGGTGTATGTGTACCTGGTGGTCAGTGTACTGGTGTGGATGGGGCATCAGAGGTGTATGTGTACCTGGTGGTCAGTGTACTGGTGTGGACGGGGCATCAGAGGTGTATGTGTACCTGGTGGTCAGTGTACTGGTGTGGACGGGGCATCATGTACGTGTACCTGGTGGTCAGTGTACTGGTGTGGACGGGGCATCAGAGGTGTATGTGTACCTGGTGGTCAGTGTACTGGTGTGGACGGGGCATCAGAGGTGTATGTGTACCTGGTGGAAGGTAGGTATTAGGGTTGTCACAAACTTACATAAGATGGTAAGTACTGGCACGACAGACATGTTGGAAGACTTTGTACCACCTCTGAAATGTGGCGAGAACACTGCGGGCCCAAGACATGTACGTACGTACGTACCATCATGAGAAACAGCCTGGCATGTGATGCACAACTGCATTGGACCACCAGCCAGCCTGCCTGCCTGCCCACTGTGGCTCCAGCTTACAATACCCAGCCGGCCTGGGGGTGGGGAGGACGGGGGGGGGGGGGTTAGTGCTGACCTGCCTGGCCCAGGGTGGGGTCGACCCACCCACTGGCCAGAGGTTAGTGGCTCCGGCTGACGCAGGGGAGGAGTGACCTGTGGGTGGAGAGGGCAGTGACCTGGCTAACCTGAGGTCAGTGACCTGGCTCACCCTGGGGGAGGGTAATGACCTGGCTGACCCTGGGGTCGGGCAGTGACCTAGCTGACCCTGGGGGAGGGTAATGACCTGGCTGACGGGGGGGGGGGATAAGGAGTAGAGGGGCAGTGACCTGGGTAAGGGGAGGGGAGAGTACTGTGTGAGGGAGAGAGGGTTCAGCTGGGCCGGCTGCTCACACGAACAGGTTGGTGAGTCAGCGTGTGTGTGTGTGTGTGTGGTGTGTTGTGGTGTGTGTGTGTGTGTGGTGTGTGTGTGTGTGTGTGTGTGGTGTGTGTGGTGTGTGTGTGTGTGTGTGGTGTGTGTGTGGTGTGTGTGTGTGTGTGTGTGTGTGTGTGTGTGTGTGTGTGTGTGTGTGTGTGTGTGTGTGTGGTGTGTGTGTGTGTGTGTGTGTGTGTGTGTGTGTGGTGTGTGTGTGTGTGTGGTGTGTGTGTGTGTGTGTGTGTGTGGTGTGTGTGTGTGTGTGTGTGTGTGTGTGTGTGTGTGGTGTGTGTGTGTGTGTGTGTGTGGTGTGTGTGTGTGTGTGGTGTGTGTGTGTGTGTGTGTGTGTGTGTGTGTGGTGTGTGTGTGTGTGTGGTGTGTGTGTGTGTGTGTGTGTGTGTGTGTGTGGTGTGTGTGTGTGTGTGGTGTGTGTGGTGTGTGTGTGTGTGTGTGTGTGTGTGTGTGTGTGTGTGTGTGTGTGTGTGTGGTGTGTGTGTGTGTGTGTGTGTGTGTGTGTGTGTGTGTGTGGTGTGTGTGTGTGTGTGGTGTGTGTGTGTGTGTGTGTGGTGTGTGTGTGTGTGTGTGTGTGTGTGGTGTGTGTGTGTGTGTGTGTGTGTGTGTGTGGTGTGTGTGTGGTGTGTGTGTGTGTGTGGTGTGTGTGTGTGTGTGTGTGTGTGTGTGTGTGTGGTGTGTTGTGGTGTGTGTGTGTGTGTGGTGTGTGTGTGTGTGTGTGTGTGTGTGTGTGTGTGGTGTGTGTGTGTGTGTGTGTGTGTGGTGTGTGTGTGTGTGTGTGTGTGTGTGTGTGTGGTGTGTGTGTGTGTGTGTGTGTGGTGTGTGTGTGTGTGTGTGTGGTGTGTGTGTGTGTGGTGTGTGTGTGTGTGTGTGTGTGTGTGTGTGTGTGTGTGTGTGTGTGTGTGTGGTGTGTGTGTGTGTGTCTCTGTGTGTGTGTGTGTGTGGTGTGTGTGTGTGTCTGTGTGTGTGTGTGTGTGTGTGTGTGTGTGTGTGTGTGTGTGTGTGTGTGTGTGTGTGTGTGTGTGTGTGTGTGTGTGTGTGTGTGTGTGTGTGTGTGTGGTGTGTGTGTGTGTGTGGTGTGTGTGTGTGTGTGTGTGTGTGTGTGGTGTGGTGTGTGTGTGTGTGTGTGTGTGGTGTGGTGTGTGTGTGTGTGTGTGTGTGTGTGTGTGTGTGTGGTGTGTGTGTGTGTGTGTGTGTGGTGTGTGTGTGTGTGTGTGTGGTGTGTGTGTGTGTGTGTGGTGTGTGTGTGGTGTGTGTGTGGTGTGTGTGTGTGTGTGTGTGTGTGTGTGGTGTGTGTGTGTGTGTGTGTGTGGTGTGTGTGTGTGTGTGTGTGTGTGTGTGTGGTGTGTGTGTGGTGTGTGTGTGGTGTGTGTGTGTGTGTGTGTGTGTGTGTGGCGTGTGTGTGTGTGTGGTGTGGTGTGTGTGTGTGTGTGGTGTGGTGTGTGTGTGGCGTGTGTGTGTGTGTGTGTGGTGTGGTGTGTGTGTGGCGTGTGTGTGTGGTGTGTGTGTGGTGTGGTGTGTGTGTGTGTGTGTGTGTGTGGTGTGGTGTGTGTGTGTGTGTGTGTGTGGTGTGGTGTGTGTGTGGTGTGTGTGTGTGTGTGTGTGTGTGTGTGTGTGTGTGTATAGAGACAGTGGCCTGATATCATCTTTAATATGTAGATCCCAAAATAACCGTTGGACTCAGTGTCGCAGGTGTTGACCTCCTACATTACCCTGCCGTCAGCCCAGCTGGTAATCCTAGCGTGTGTACACCCCTGGCCCATGCTGTACTTAGCATTATACATACTTGTATGGTTTTACTCAGCATTATACATGTATGGTTGTTGTGCTCAGCATTATACATACTTGTATGGCTGTACTCATCATTATACATATTTGTATGGTTGTACTCAACCTCACTCAGCATTATTCATACTTGTAAGGCTATACTCAGCAATATACATACTTGTATGGTTGTACTCAACATTATACATACTTGTATGGCTGTGCTCAGCATTCTACATACTTGTATGGTTCTTGTACTCACCATTATACACACATATGGTTTTCTTACTCAGCATTATACATGTATGGTTGTGTTCAGCATTAAACATACTTGTGGTTGTACTCAGCATTGCACATATATGATTTTTGTACTCTGCATTTTGCATGTATGGTTATGCTCAGCATTATACATACTTGTATGGCTGTACTCAGCATTATACATACTTGTATTGTTGTACTCAGCATTATACATGTATGGCTGTCGCACTCAGCATTATACATACATGTATTGTTTTTGTACTCAACATTATATTTGTATGGTTGTTACTCAGCATTATACATACCTGTATGGTTGTTGTGCTCAGCATTTTACGTACTTGTATGGTTGTGCTCAGCATTTTACATATTGTATGTTTGTGTTCAGCTTTATACGTACTTGTATGGATGTACTTAGCATTATACATGTATGGATGTTGTATTCAGCATTTTACATACTTTTATGGTTGTGCTCAGCATTATGCATACATGTATGGTTAACATCATGCATGCATGTATGGTCGTGTTCAGCATTATACCTGTATGGTTGTTGTGCTCATCATTATACATACGTGTACGGTTGTGCTCAGCAATATACATACTTGTATGGTTGTTGTGCTCAGCATTATACATACTTGTCTGGTTGTTATGCTCGGCATTATACATACTTGTATGGGGCTCAGCATTATACATACTTGTGCTCAGCATTATACACACTTTTATGGTTGTGCTCTGCATTATATATACCTGTATGGTTCTCAGCATTATACATATATGTATGGTTGTACTCAGCATATAAATCTTTGTATGGTTGTGCTCAGCATTATTCATACTTGTATGGCTGTTGTGCTCAGCATTATACATGTATGGTTGCTGTGTTCAGCATTATACATCCATGTATGGTTGTGCTTAGCATTATGCATGTTTGGTTGTGTTCAGCATTATATATACTTGTATGGTTGTGCTCAGCATTATACATATATGGCTGTGATCAGCATTATACATACTTGTATGGTTGTGTTTAGGATTATACATACTTGTATGGTTGTGTTCAGCATTATACATACTTGTATAGTTGTGCTTAGCATTATACATACTTGTATGGTTGTGCTCAGCATTATACATACTTGTATGGTTGTGCTCAGCATTATTCATACTTGTGTGGTTGTGCTCAGCATTATACATACTTGTATGGTTGTGCTCAGCATTATACATACTTGTATGGTTGCCGTGCTCAGTATTATACATACTTGTTGTTGTGCTCAGCATTATACACACCTGTATGGTTGTGCTCAGCATTATACATATTTGTATGTTTGCTGTGCTCAGCATTGTACATACTTGTATTGTTGTGCTTAGCGTTATACATATTTGTATAGTTGTGTTCAGCATTATACGTACTTGTTTAGTTGTCTTACTCAACATTATACATACTTGTATTGTTGTGTTCAGCAATATACATATTTGTATGTTTGCTGTGCTCAGCATTATACATACTTGTATGGTTGTACTCAGCATTGTACATACTTGTATGGTTGTACTCAGCATTGTACATACTTGTATTGTTGTGCACAGCGTTATACATATTTGTATAGTTGTGTTCAGCATTATACGTACTTGTTTAGTTGTCTTACTCAGCATTATACATACTTGTATGGTTGATGTGCTCAGCATTATACATACTTGTATGGTTGATGTGCTCAGCATTATACATACTTGTATGGTTGTTGTGCTCAGCATCATACATACTTTCATAGTTGTGCTCATCATTATACATGGTTGTGCTCAGCATTATAATTACTTGTATGGTTGTGCTCAGCATTATACATACTTGTATGGTTGTGCTCAGTATTGTACATGTATGGTTGGGCTTAGCATTATACATGTATGGTTGTGCTCAGCATTATACATGTATGGTTGATGTGCTCAGCATTATACATGTATGGTTGATGTGCTTAGCATTGTACATGTGTGGTTGTGCTCAGCATTATGCATGTATGGTTGATGTGCTCAGCATTATACATACTTGTATGGTTGTTGTGGTCAGCATTATACATGTATGGTTGTGCCCAGCATTATGCATGTATAGTTGTACTCAGTATTATACATACTTGCATGGTTGTGCTCAGCATTATACATGTATGATTGTGCTCAACATTATACATTTATGGTTGTGCTTAGCATTATACATACTTGTATGGTTATTGGGCTTAGCATTATGCATACTTGTATGGTTGTGCTCAGAATTATACATACTTTTATCTTATTTGTGCTTAGCATTATACAAACTTGTATGGCTGTTGTGCTCAGCATTGTACATGCTTGTAGGGTTGTTGGGTTCTGCTTTATACATACTTGTAGGGTAGTTGTGCTCAGCATTATACATACTCGTATGGTTGTGCTTAGCATTATACACGCTTGTATTGTGCTCAGCATTATACATGTAAGGTTGTGCTTAGCATTATACATGTGTATGGTTGTTGTACTTAGCATTATACATACTTGTATGGTTGTTGTGCTCAGCATTATATATACTTGTATGGTTGTTGTGTTCAGCATTATACATACTTGTATGGTTGTGCTCAGCATTATACATGTAGGGTTGTGCTGCTCAGCATTATACATTCTTGTATGGTTGTTGTGCTAAGCATTAAACATACTTGTAGGGTTGTGCTCAGCATTATACATACTTGTAGGGTTGTTGTGCTCAGCATTATACATACTTGTAGGGTTGTTGTGCTCAGCATTATACATACTTGTAGGGTTGTTGTGCTCAGCAGTATACATACTTGTATTGTTGGAGACAAACTTGGGCTGAGTAACGCGGGCGTGATGACGTGGTCTTGGTAACGTTATGACACCAAGCAGGTACACACGTCATGGCCACATGACACCAGGCAGGTACCGCACCACACGTCATGGCCACCTGCCCCTTACCCTGGCCATGATGGATGTACCTAGAGCTGGCCATTTCCTGCACCACGTACCGTATGGTGCCCCATGTGCCGGGGTACAGTCTGCTTCCTGGTGCCCGACTCACGAAGCTGAACGTACGAGGGAGAGAGAGAGAGAGAGAGAGAGAGAGAGAGAGAGAGAGAGAGAGAGAGAGAGAGAGAGAGAGAGAGAGAGAGTCCTTCATCCACTGAGTGTAGAGTAGGTGTGGCCCAGTGTGGGCCACACCTACAGTGCACCGTGTGTGTATATAGTTGCATAATAAGGACATGTATAGTTCATTATAGGTTAGATTCAATATAAGAAATCAGTTGAAATAACGAATAAGCTGTAGGTAGGAAGATATTGGACAGGTGTCGTCTGCTGGACTATAATGATATTGGACAGGTGTCGTCTGCTGGACTATAATGATATTGGACAGGTGTCGTCTGCTGGACTATAATGATATTGGACAGGTGTCGTCTGCTGGACTATAATGATATTGGACAGGTGTCGTCTGCTGGACTATAATGATATTGGACAGGTGTCGTCTGCTGGACTATAATGATATTGGACAGGTGTCGTCTGCTGGACTATAATGATATTGGACAGGTGTCGTCTGCTGGACTATAATGATATTGGACAGATGTCGTCTGCTGGACTATAATGATATTGGACAGATGTCGTCTGCTGGACTATAATGATATTGGACAGGTGTCGTCTGCTGGACTATAATGATATTGGACAGGTGTCGTCTGCTGGACTATAATGATATTGGACAGGTGTCGTCTGCTGGACTATAATGATATTGGACAGATGTCGTCTGCTGGACTATAATGATATTGGACAGGTGTCGTCTGCTGGACTATAATGATATTGGACAGGTGTCGTCTGCTGGACTATAATGATATTGGACAGGTGTCGTCTGCTGGACTATAATGATATTGGACAGGTGTCGTCTGCTGGACTATAATGATATTGGACAGGTGTCGTCTGCTGGACTATAATGATATTGGACAGGTGTCGTCTGCTGGACTATAATGATATTGGACAGGTGTCGTCTGCTGGACTATAATGATATTGGACAGGTGTCGTCTGCTGGACTATAATGATATTGGACAGGTGTCGTCTGCTGGACTATAATGATATTGGACAGGTGTCGTCTGCTGGACTATAATGATATTGGACAGGTGTCGTCTGCTGGACTATAATGATATTGGACAGGTGTCGTCTGCTGGACTATAATGATATTGGACAGGTGTCGTCTGCTGGACTATAATGATATTGGACAGGTGTCGTCTGCTGGACTATAATGATATTGGACAGGTGTCGTCTGCTGGACTATAATGATATTGGACAGGTGTCGTCTGCTGGACTATAATGATATTGGACAGGTGTCGTCTGCTGGACTATAATGATATTGGACAGGTGTCGTCTGCTGGACTATAATGATATTGGACAGATGTCGTCTGCTGGACTATAATGATATTGGACAGATGTCGTCTGCTGGACTATAATGATATTGGACAGGTGTCGTCTGCTGGACTATAATGATATTGGACAGGTGTCGTCTGCTGGACTATAATGATATTGGACAGGTGTCGTCTGCTGGACTATAATGATATTGGACAGATGTCGTCTGCTGGACTATAATGATATTGGACAGGTGTCGTCTGCTGGACTATAATGATATTGGACAGGTGTCGTCTGCTGGACTATAATGATATTGGACAGATGTCGTCTGCTGGACTATAATGATATTGGACAGGTGTTGTCTGCTGGACTATAATGATATTGGACAGGTGTCGTCTGCTGGACTATAATGATATTGGACAGATGTCGTCTGCTGGACTATAATGATATTGGACAGATGTCGTCTGCTGGACTATAATGATATTGGACAGGTGTCGTCTGCTGGACTATAATGAAAGATTTCGGTTTTGTATTTTTCTTGTGACGTTATATGTCAGGGAGACTTGAGGTAACATTATTATATATGGTAGTGTACCAGGTGTGACGGTGTCACGTTATGTGACACACACACACACACACACACACACACACACACCACAGACGGGTGGTGTGGTAACACGTAGTTCATGGGTCCACCACAGTGTCAACCACAGACTGGTACTACCCCTCCGTCTGCCCTCCCTCAACCCATTGGAACCTGCCACCCTGAGCCCAGTGGAGCCTGCCACCCTGAGCCCAGTGGAACCTGCCACCCTGAGCCCAGTGGAACCTGCCACCCTGAGCCCAGTGGAGCCTGCCACCCTGAGCCCAGTGGAGCCTGCCACCCTGAGCCCAGTGGAACCTGCCACCCTGAGCCCAGTGGAGCCTGCCACCCTGAGCCCAGTGGAACCTGCCACCCTGAGCCCAGTGGAGCCTGCCACCCTGAGCCCAGTGGAGCCTGCCACCCTGAGCCCAGTGGAGCCTGCCACCCTGAGCCCAGTGGAGCCTGCCACCCTGAGCCCAGTGGAGCCTGCCACCCTGAGCCCAGTGGAGCCTGCCACCCTGAGCCCAGTGGAGCCTGCCACCCTGAGCCCAGTGGAGCCTGCCACCCTGAGCCCAGTGGAGCCTGCCACCCTGAGCCCAGTGGAGCCTGCCACCCTGAGCCCAGTTGAGCCTGCCACCCTGAGCCCAGTTGAGCCTGCCACCCTGAGCCCAGTGGAGCCTGCCACCCTGAGCCCAGTGGAGCCTGCCACCCTGAGCCCAGTGGAGCCTGCCACCCTGAGCCCAGTGGAGCCTGCCCCCTGAGCCCAGTTAAGCCTGCCACCCTGAGCCCAGTTGAGCCTGCCATCCTGAGCCCAGTGGAGCCTGCCACCCTGAGCCCAGTTGAGCCTGCCACCCTGAGCCCAGTGGAGCCTGCCACCCTGAGCCCAGTGGAGCCTGCCACCCTGAGCCCAGTGGAGCCTGCCACCCTGAGCCCAGTGAAGCCTGCCATCCTGAGCCCGGTGGAGCCTGCCACCCTGAGCCCAGTTGAGCCTGCCACCCTGAGCCCAGTGGAGCCTGCCACCCTGAGCCCAGTTGAGCCTGCCATCCTGAGCCCTGTTGAACCTCCCACCCTGAGCCCAGTGGAGCCTGCCATCCTGAGCCCAGTTGAACCTGCCACCCTGAGCCCAGTGGAGCCTGCCACCCTGAGCCCAGTGGAGCCTGCCACCCTGAGCCCAGTGGAGCCTGCCACCCTGAGCCCAGTGGAACCTGCCACCCTGAGCCCAGTGGAACCTGCCACCCTGAGCCCAGTGGAACCTGCCACCCTGAGCCCAGTGGAACCTGCCACCCTGAGCACAGTGGAACCTGCCACCCTGAGCCCAGTGGAACCTGCCACCCTGAGCCCAGTGGAACCTGCCACCCTGAGCCCAGTGGAACCTGCCACCCTGAGCCCAGTGGAACCTGCCACCCTGAGCCCAGTGGAACCTGCCACCCTGAGCCCAGTGGAACCTGCCACCCTGAGCCCAGTGGAACCTGCCACCCTGAGCCCAGTAGAGCCTCACCTGGCTGAGTGGTTCAGTGTTGAGTGTTAGCGGCGGATCGTGGGGTTGTAGCTGTGTTCTGACGTCACCATACGAGGCGGGGTCATGTTGTCTTGTGTACTGGTGTGGATGGGGCATCAGAGGTGTATGTGTACCTGGTGGTCAGTGTACTGGTGTGGATGGGGCATCAGAGGTGTATGTGTACCTGGTGGTCAGTGTACTGGTGTGGATGGGGCATCAGAGGTGTATGTGTACCTGGTGGTCAGTGTACTGGTGTGGATGGGGCATCAGAGGTGTATGTGTACCTGGTGGTCAGTGTACTGGTGTGGATGGGGCATCAGAGGTGTATGTGTACCTGGTGGTCAGTGTACTGGTGTGGACGGGGCATCAGAGGTGTATGTGTACCTGGTGGTCAGTGTACTGGTGTGGACGGGGCATCATGTACGTGTACCTGGTGGTCAGTGTACTGGTGTGGACGGGGCATCAGAGGTGTATGTGTACCTGGTGGTCAGTGTACTGGTGTGGACGGGGCATCAGAGGTGTATGTGTACCTGGTGGAAGGTAGGTATTAGGGTTGTCACAAACTTACATAAGATGGTAAGTACTGGCACGACAGACATGTTGGAAGACTTTGTACCACCTCTGAAATGTGGCGAGAACACTGCGGGCCCAAGACATGTACGTACGTACGTACCATCATGAGAAACAGCCTGGCATGTGATGCACAACTGCATTGGACCACCAGCCAGCCTCCCTGCCCACTGTGGCTCCAGCTTACAATACCCAGCCGGCCTGGGGGGGGGGAGGACGGGGGGGGGGGGGGGTTAGTGCTGACCTGCCTGGCCCAGGGTGGGGTCGACCCACCCACTGGCCAGAGGTTAGTGCCTCCGGCTGACGCAGGGGAGGAGTGACCTGTGGGTGGAGAGGGCAGTGACCTGGCTAACCTGAGGTCAGTGACCTGGCTCACCCTGGGGGAGGGTAATGACCTGGCTGACCCTGGGGTCGGGCAGTGACCTAGCTGACCCTGGGGGAGGGTAATGACCTGGCTGACGGGGGGGGGGGGGGGATAAGGAGTAGAGGGGCAGTGACCTGGGTAAGGGGAGGGGAGAGTACTGTGTGAGGGAGAGAGGGTTCAGCTGGGCCGGCTGCTCACACGAACAGGTTGGTGAGTCAGCGTGTGTGTGTGTGTGTGTGGTGTGTTGTGGTGTGTGTGTGTGTGTGTGTGTGTGTGTGTGTGTGGTGTGTGTGTGTGGTGTGTTGTGGTGTGTGTGTGTGTGTGTGGTGTGTGTGTGTGTGTGTGTTGTGGTGTGTGTGTGTGTTGTGGTGTGTGTGTGTGTGTGTGTGTGTGTGTGTGGTGTGTGTGTGTGTGGTGTGTTGTGGTGTGTGTGTGTGTGTGGTGTGTGTGTGTGTGTGTGTGTGTGTGGTGTGTGTGTGTGGTGTGTGTGTGTGTGTGTGGTGTGTGTGTGTGTGGTGTGTTGTGGTGTGTGTGTGTGTGGTGTGTGTGTGTGTGTGTGTGGTGTGTTGTGGTGTGTGTGTGTGTGTGGTGTGTGTGTGTGTGTGTGGTGTGTGTGTGTGTGGTGTGTGTGTGTGGTGTGTTGTGGTGTGTGTGTGTGTGTGGTGTGTGTGTGTGTGTGTGGTGTGTGTGTGTGTGTGTGGTGTGTTGTGGTGTGTGTGTGTGTGGTGTGTGTGTGTGGTGTGTGTGTGTGTGTGTGTGTGTGTGGTGTGTGTGTGTGGTGTGGTGTGTGTGTGTGTGTGTGGTGTGTTGTGGTGTGTGTCTGTGTCTGTGTGTGTGTGTGTGGTGTGTGTGTGTGGTGTGTCTGTGTGTGTGTGTGTGTGTGGTGTGTGTGTTGTGTGTGGTGTGTGTCTGTGTGTGTTTGTGTGTGTGTGTGTGTGTGTGTGTGTGTGTGTGTGTGTGTTGTGGTGTGTGTGTGTGTGGTGTGTGTGTGTGTGTGTGTGTGTGTGTGGTGTGTGTGTGTGTTGTGGTGTGTGTGTGTGTCTGTGTGTGTGGTGTGTTGTGGTGTGTGTGTGTGTGTGTGTGGTGTGTGTGTTGTGGTGTGTGTGTGTGTGTGTGTGTGGTGTGTGTGTTGTGGTGTGTGTGGTGTGTGTGTGTGTGTGTGTGTGTGTGTGTGTTGTGGTGTGTGTGTGTGTGTGTGGTGTGTGTGGTGTGTGTGTGTGTGTGTGTGTGTGTGTGTGTGTGTGTGTGTTGTGGTGTGTGTGTGAACTCCAGCTGAGGCTGAGGTTTGAACTCCGGCTGAGGTTGGAACTCCAGCTGAGGCTAAGGTTTGAACTCCACCTGAGAGTGAGGTTTGAACTCCAGCTGAGGCTAAGGTTTGAACTGTAGCTGAAGCTGAGGTTTGAACTCCAGCTGAAGCTGAGGATTGAACTCCAGCTGAGGCCGATCTTGAATTGAGGCTGAGGTTTGAACTCCAGCTGAGGCTGAGGTTTGAACTCCAGCTGAGGCTGAGGTTTGAACTCCAGCTGAGGCTGAGGTTTGAACTTCAGCTGAGCCTGAGGTTTGAACTCCAGCTGAGGCTGAGGTTTAAACTCCAGCTGAGGGTAAGGTTTGAACTCCAGCTGTGGCTAAGGTTTGAACTCCAGCTGAAGCTGAGGTTTGAACTCCAGCTGAGGCTGAGGTTGGAACTCCAGTTGAGGCTAAAGTTTGACCTGTAGCTGAAGCTGAGGTTTGGACTCCAGCTAAGGATGAGGCTTTGAACTCCAGCTGAGGGTGAGGCTTTGAACTTCAGCTGAGGGTGAGGCATTGAACTTCAGCTAAGGGTGATGTTTGAACTCCAGCTGAGGGTCATGTTTTAACTCCAGCTGAGGGTGAGGTTTGAACTCCAGCTGAGGGTCAGGTTTGAACTCCAGCTGAGGGTCAGGTTTGAAGTCCAGCTGAGGCTAAGGTTTGAACTCCAGCTGAGGGTGAGATTTAAACTCCAGCTGAAGCTGAGGTTTGAACTCCAGCTGAGGGTGAGGATTGAACTTCAGTTGAGGCTAAGGTTTGAACTCCAGCTGAGGGTGAGGTTTAAACTCCAGCTGAGGGTGAGGTTTGAATTCCAGCTGAAGCTAAGGTTTGTACTCCAGCTGAGAGTGAGGTTTGAACTCCAGCTGAGGGTGAGATTTAAACTCCAGTTGAGGGTGAGGTTTGAACTCCAGCTGAAGCTGAGGTTTGTACTCCAGCTGAGTGAGGTTTGAACTCCAGCTGAGGGTGAGATTTAAACCCCAGCTGAGGGTGAAGTTTGAACTCCAGCTGAGGCTAAGGTTTGAACTCCAGCTGAGGCTAAGGTTTGAACTCCAGCTGAGGGTGAGGTTTGAACTCCAGCTAAGGGTGAGGTTTGAACTCCAGCTGAGGGTGAGGGTTGAACTCCAGCTGAGGGTGAGGTTTGAACTGCAGCTGAGGCTGAGGTTTGAACTGCAGCTGAGGCTAAGGTTTGAACTCCAGCTGAGTGAGGTTTGAACTCTCGCTGAGGCTAAGGTTTGAACCGTAGCTGAAGTTGAGGTTTGAACTCCAGCTGAGGCTAAGGTTTGAACTGTAGCTGAAGCTAAGGTTTGAACTGCTGAGGCTCGGGTTTGAACTCCAGTTGAGGCTGAGGTTATCGCTCCAGCTGAGGCTAAGGTTTGAACTCCAGCCGAGGATGAGGTTTGAACTCCTGACGAGGCTAAGGTTTGAACTCCAGCTGAGTCTAAGTTTTGAATTATAGCTGAAGCTGAGGTTTGAATTCCAGCTGAAGCTGAGTTTTGAACTGTAGCTGAAGCTGGGGTTTGAATTGTAGCTGAAGCTGAGTTTGAACTCCAGCTGAGGCTAAGGTTTGAACTGTATCTGAAGCTGAGGTTGGATTAAACTGTATCTGAAGCTGAGGTTTGAACTCCAGCTGAAGCTGAGGTTTGAACTCTTAGCTGTGGCTAAGGGTTCGTGAACTCTTCAGCCAACTGAAGCTGAAGGTTCGTGAATAACAGCTAGAGCTAAAGGCTCATGAACTCACCTGACAAACCTAAAGGCTTATGAACTCACCTGCTAAAGCTGAAGGCTCATAAACTCGCCTGCTGAAGTTAAAGGCTCATGAACTCACTTGCTAAAGCTAAAGGTTCATGAACTCACCTGCGAAAGCTAAAGGTTCATAAACTCGCTAAAGTTAAAGGCTCATGAACTCGCTAGTTAGTGCTAAAGGCTCGTGAGCCCACCTGCTAAGGTTCATGAACTCACCTGTTAAAGCTAAAGGCTCATGAACTCACTGGTTAGAACTAAAGGTTCATGAACTCATTTGCTAAAGCTAAAGGCTCATGCAGTGGTCTGCTAAAGCTAAAGGATCATTAACTTACCTGCTAAAGCTAAAGGTTCATGAACTCAACTGCTAAAGCTCAAGGCTCATGAACTCACCTGCTAAAGCTAAAGGCTCATGAACTCGCTAGTTAGAGCTAAAGGTTCGTGAACTCATCAAAAGCTAAAGGCTCATGAACTCACTGGTTAGAGCTAAATGCTCATGAACTCACCTGTTAAAGCTAAAGGCTCATGAACTCACTAAAGCTAAAGGTTCATGAACTCACCTGCTAAAGCTAAAGGTTCATGAACTCGCTAGTTAGAGCTAAAGGCTCACGAACTCATCTATAGCCAAAGGCTCATGCACTCGCCTGCTAAAGCTAAAGGCTCATGAACTCACCTGCTAAAGCTAAAGGCTCATGAACTCACTAGTTAGAGCTAAAGGTTCATGAACTCACCTGCTAAAGCTAAATGATCATGAACTCACCTGCTCAAGCTAAAGTTTCATGAACTCGCTTGCTAAAGCTAAAGGCTTATGAACTCACTAGTTAGAGCTGAAGGTTCATGAAAACTTTCATTGAAGATAAGTGGTTCATGAACACGTGTGTTAAAGCTAAAGGTTCATGAACTCTGGTGGTAAAGGTGAGGGTTCAAGATTTGCGCTGTAGCCACATGGTGTTATGATGAGAGGCAGGCTGCCACACGTGTATGAGGTGGTGTTATGATGAGAGGCAGGCTGCCACACGTGTATGAGGTGGTGTTATGATGAGAGGCAGGCTGCCACACGTGTATGAGGAGGTGTCATGATGAGAGGCAGGCTGCCACACGTGTATGAGGTGGTGTTATGATGAGAGGCAGGCTGCCACACGTGTATGAGGAGGTGTCATGATGAGAGGCAGGCTGCCACACGTGTATGAGGTGGTGTTATGATGAGAGGCAGGCTGCCACACGTGTATGAGGTGGTGTCATGATGAGAGGCAGGCTGCCACACGTGTATGAGGTGGTGTTATGATGAGAGGCAGGCTGCCACACGTGTATGAGGTGGTGTTATGATGAGAGGCAGGCTGCCACACGTGTATGAGGTGGTGTTATGATGAGAGGCAGGCTGCCACACGTGTATGAGGTGGTGTTATGATGAGAGGCAGGCTGCCACACGTGTATGAGGTGGTGTCATGATGAGAGGCAGGCTGCCACACGTATATGAGGTGGTGTTATGATGAGAGGCAGGCTGCCACACGTGTATGAGGTGGTGTTATGATGAGAGGCAGGCTGCCACACGTGTATGAGGTGGTGTCATGATGAGAGGCAGGCTGCCACACGTATATGAGGTGGTGTTATGATGAGAGGCAGGCTGCCACACGTGTATGAGGGTAATTTGCAAGGTAAACAAACTGTTATTCATTTTAGGGTCGAAAGGTCAAAGGTCAGATCCACATGTACACTTGGAGTTGATTTTGGAGATATGTTATCATTGTCATTATCTCTGGCACGAGACGTGTTGGTCTCAGGACAAGTAAGGTGGTATGAGGTCACAGGTCACGTGTCTTCCTCACACTCATTGGTCATATTACACGGGGGGGGGGGGGGTCGCTCACACAGGGTTGGGTTAATGATGACCTGAGGTGCACGTGTAGTGTGGG
Source organism: Panulirus ornatus (assembly GCF_036320965.1). Lineage (NCBI taxonomy): Eukaryota > Metazoa > Arthropoda > Malacostraca > Decapoda > Palinuridae > Panulirus > Panulirus ornatus. The sequence goes on along the minus strand of NC_092245.1, from coordinate 6,196,454 downwards.
AGAGTCTCACTTACCACGTGTTAGAGTAAGGAAGGTGCACGTGTAGTGTGGGAGAGTCTCACTTACCACGTGTTAGAGTAAGGAAGGTGCACGTGTAGTGTGGGAGAGTCTCACTTACCACGTGTTAGAGTAAGGAAGGTGCACGTGTAGTGTGGCAGAGTCTCACTTACCACGTGTTAGAGTAAGGAAGGTGCACGTGTAGTGTGGCAGAGTCTCACTTACCACGTGTTAGAGTAAGGAAGGTGCACGTGTAGTGTGGCAGAGTCTCACTTACCACGTGTTAGAGTAAGGAAGGTGCACGTGTAGTGTGGGAGAGTCTCACTTACCACGTGTTAGAGTAAGGAAGGTGCACGTGTAGTGTGGGAGAGTCTCACTTACCACGTGTTAGAGTAAGGAAGGTGCACGTGTAGTATGGGAGAGTCTCACTTATTACGTGTTAGAGTAAGGAAGGTGCACGTGTAGTGTGGGAGAGTCTCACTTACCACGTGTTAGAGTAAGGAAGGTGCACGTGTAGTGTTGGGGAGCGAGCCTCAAGGTTGATGTGACAGCTACGTATGATGTCTGTGTGTTGCCTCCTGCTGGAGTTTACGTATGATGTCTGTGTGTTGCTTCCTGCTGGAGTTTACGTATGATGTCTGTGTGTTGCCTCCTGCTGGAGTTTACGTATGATGTCTGTGTGTTGCCTCCTGCTGGAGTTTACGTATGATGTCTGTGTGTTGCTTCCTGCTGGAGTTTACATATGATGTCTGTGTGTTGCCTCCTGCTGGATTTTACGTATGATGTCTGTGTGTTGCCTCCTGCTGGAGTTTACGTATGATGTCTGTGTGTTGCCTCCTGCTGGAGTTTACGTATGATGTCTGTGTGTTGCCTCCTGCTGGAGTTTACGTATGATGTCTGTGTGTTGCCTCCTGCTGGAGTTTACGTATGATGTCTGTGTGTTGCTTCCTGCTGGAGTTTACATATGATGTCTGTGTGTTGCCTCCTGCTGGATTTTACGTATGATGTCTGTGTGTTGCCTCCTGCTGGAGTTTACGTATGATGTCTATGTGTTGCCTCCTGCTGGAGTTTACGTATGATGTCTATGTGTTGCCTCCTGCTGAAGTTTACGTATGATGTCTGTGTGATGCCTCCTGCTGGAGTTTACGTATGATGTCTGTGTGTTGCCTCCTGCTGGAGTTTACGTATGATGTCTGTGTGTTGCCTCCTGCTGGAGTTTACGTATGATGTCTGTGTGTTGCCTCCTGCAGGAGTTTACGTATGATGTCTGTGTGTTGCCTCCTGCTGGAGTTTACGTATGATGTCTGTGTGTTGCCTCCTGCTGGAGTTTACATATGATGTCTGTGTGTTGCCTACTGCTGGAGCTTACGTATGATGTCTGTGTGTTGCCTCCTGCTGGAGTTTACGTATGATGTCTGTGTGTTGCCTCCTGCTAGAGTTTACATATGATGTCTGTGAGTTGCCTCCTGCTGGAGTTTACGTATGATGTCTGTGTGATGCCTCCTGCTGGAGTTTACGTATGATGTCTGTGTGTTGCCTCCTGCTGGAGTTTACGTATGATGTCTATGTGTTGCCTCCTGCTGGAGTTTACGTATGATGTCTGTGTGTTGCCTCCTGCTGGAGTTTACGTATGATGTCTGTGTGTTGCCTCCTGCTGTAGTTTATGTATGATGTCTGTGTTTTGCCTCCTGCTGGAGTTTACGTATGATGTCTGTGTGATGCCTCCTGCTGGATTTTACGTATGATGTCTGTGTGTTGCCTCCTGCTGTAGTTTACGTATGATGTCTGTGTTGCTTCCTGCTGGAGTTTACGTATGATGTCTGTGTGTTGCCTCCTGCTGTAGTTTACGTATGATGTCTGTGTGTTGCTTCCTGCTGGAGTTTACGTATGATGTCTGTGTGTTGCCTCCTGCTGTAGTTTACGTATGATGTCTGTGTGTTGCCTCCTGCTGGAGTTTATAATTCTTTGCGTATTTAACAATAGAAGATTCAGTGATATTTCTCGTGGCACTGGAGTTAATAACTGAGATGGCGTTACTCCAGTCAATACAATGATCATAGTTTTTAACATGATTAAACAAGGCATTTGATTCTTGTCCCGTTCTTATACTACATTTATGTTGCTTAAGTCTAACAGAAAGATCCTTACCAGTCTGACCAACATAAAACTTATCACAATTTCTACATGGCACTTTATAGATGCATCCAGGAGAACTTTCTGGTGAGTTGCTGATTAAGATACACTTTATAGTAATGTAGATGCTGAAGGCAACATTTACATTAAAGGATTTAAGCAACATGGGAAGTAAAGTAAAATTGTTATTAGAAATGAGAACTAAGAGATACTTGGTGTCATTGGGAGGTTTAGGTTCAACTCTAATATAAAATGATTTCTTTGCTAACTTAAGGGATTTATCAATGAAAGATCTAGGATGCTTTCACTTGGATCAATAGAATATGATGAGTTTGAGAAGGTACAGGAATACATGCACTGCTGGTAGCTGGATGGTTGCCTGGAATACATGTACTGCTGGTAGCTGGTTGGTTGCCTGGAATACATGTACTGCTGGTAGCTGGTTGGTTGCCTGGAATACATGCACTGCTGGTAGCTGGATGGTTGCCTGAAATACATGTACTGCTGGTAGCTGGTTGGTTGCCTGGAATACATGTACTGCTGGTAGCTGGTTGGTTGCCTGGAATACATGCACTGCTGGTAGCTGGTTGGTTGCCTGGAATACATGTACTGCTGGTAGCTGGTTGGTTGCATGGAATACATGCACTGCTGGTAGCTGGATGGTTGCCTGAAATACATGTACTGCTGGTAGCTGGTTGGTTGCCTGGAATACATGTACTGCTGGTAGCTGGTTGGTTGCCTTGAATACATGCACTGCTGGTAGCTGGTTGGTTGCCTGGAATACATGTACTGCTGGTAGCTGGTTGGTTGCATGGAATACATGCACTGCTGTTAGCTGGTTGGTTGCCTGGAATACATGCACTGCTGGTAGCTGGTTGGTTGCCTGGAATACATGTACTGCTGGTTGGTTGCCTGGAATACATGCACTGCTGGTAGCTGGTTGGTTGCCTGGAATACATGTACTGCTGGTTGGTTGCCTGGAATACATGCACTGCTGGTAGCTGGTTGGTTGCCTGGAATACATGTACTGCTGGTAGCTGGTTGGTTGCCTGGAATACATGTACTGCTGGTTGGTTGCTTGGAATACATGCACTGCTGGTAGCTGGTTGCTTGCCTGGAATACATGCACTGCTGGTAGCTGGTTGGTTGCCTGGAATACATGTACTGCTGGTAGCTGGTTGGTTGCCTGGAATACATGCACTGCTGGTAGCTGGTTGGTTGCCTGGAATACATGCACTGATGGTAGCTGGTTGGTTGCCTGGAATACATGTACTGCTGGTTGGTTGCCTGGAATACATGCACTGCTGGTAGCTGGTTGGTTGCCTGGAATACATGTACTGCTGGTTGGTTGCCTGGAATACATGCACTGCTGGTAGCTGATTGGTTGCCTGGAATACATGCACTGCTGGTAGCTGGTTGGTTGCCTGGAATACATGCACTGCTGGTAGCAGGTTGGTTGCCTGGAATACATGCACTGCTGGTAGCTGGTTGGTTGCCTGGAATACATGCACTGCTGGTAGCTGGTTGGTTGCCTGGAATACATGCACTGATGGTTGGTTGCCTGGAATACATGCACTGCTGGTAGCTGGTTGGTTGCCTGGAATACATGCACTGCTGGTAGCTGGTTGTTGCCTGGAATACATGCACTGCTGGTAGCTGGTTGGTTGCCTGGAATACATGCACTGCTGGTAGCTGGTTGGTTGCCTGGAATACATGCACTGCTGGTAGCTGGTTGGTTGCCTGGAATACATGCACTGCTGGTTGGTTGCCTGGAATACATGCACTGCTGGTAGCTGGTTGGTTGCCTGGAATACATGCACTGCTGGTAGCTGGTTGGTTGCCTGGAATACATGCACTGCTGGTAGCTGGTTGGTTGCCTGGAATACATGCACTGCTGGTTGGTTGCCTGGAATACATGCACTGCTGGTAGCTGGTTGGTTGCCTGGAATACATGCACTGCTGGTAGCTGGTTGGTTGACTCGCGCTCCATATATGACTTCTTTGTAGTGGTTGCTTGTGGAATGATGATTTTTAAGTTTTTTGGTTTATTAAAACATTATTTTTTTTAATATTAAAAAAATTCCTCATTTTACTATTAATTAATATTAACAATCATCATTAATTAATCATTCCACCATCATATTACTATTAATTAATATTCACAATCATAATTACATAAAATACCATACACCACAAACTACAATCAAATAACAAACTCAAACATAAACAACCCCTTAACCACCCCTACAACACCCCACAAAACCCCCCCACCCACCCCCCCCCACCATCCCACATCTATACCCACACACACCACACACAATAACTCCACACAACAACAACCAATAAACACAACAACACCCACACCTCCAGACACTCCACCACCCAACCTACCACACCCCACACACACAAACATCCATCAACAATCCACACAACTACTCCAACCAACATACTCCACCTCTCCCACAGCACCACAAAACGATTAACAATCACCCAATAAAAAAAACACCCAACTAACCAAACTCACCTCCCCACAATAAACGACTGGCACCCCCACCACAACCCCACAAACCCCCTACACAGAAACATCCACATACGTGAACATATACTTAATCTACCTCAAAATCCCACCCCCAGACTCAACACCAATCCAACCACCAACCCCCACACATACAGATCACACCTACCCCAACTCCCCACACATATACAAACTAACATATTATCATTATTAACCCACATATAAAAACCACCAATCAAAAACAACCTAAAATGAAAATCACACACCAAAAACTCCCCCAACCAACAAACCACACAAAACACACTCATCCCCACAAAAACCACAAACTAAACACCCACCCAAAATCACCCGAACTCTCACACTGTCCACACCACTCTCCAACAAAAAAAATGTCAGATCCCACACAGTCACCCAACACCCCAAAACATAGCCACCTCATATTTAACCCAACCTCAACACACAAACCAATCTACAACCAACAATATGTAAACCAATCCCCACCTCAACTACCCAATAAACAGTGACACAACATTATCACTTACAATATAAGCACCCAAAACTCTAACAAACCCATCCATACACCCATACATGAATACACCACACACCAACTCCACACAAAACGCACAAAAAAGTCAATACAAAAAATGTACCGCCTCATATCCCGACGCTCCCTCCCAAAAACACTGAAATAACCAATAATAGTAAATAAAAACCACACAACACACCCAACTCTATCTTACCACAACACAGACACCAGTAACAAACGCCAAAAATAAGTATCAAGAATAATCCAGTACATCATGACTACATACTCCGACAAGTGCAACCCCCGCCCAAAGATATACATGAAAACAAACACTCACAATCAAGATTTTGGAATCTAAAGATCTCCCGTCATAAATTCACTGCTGGTAGCTTGTTGGTTGCCTGGAATAACATGTACTGCTAGGTAGCTGGTTGGTTGACTGGAATACATGCAATGCTGGTTGGTTGCTGGAATACATGCACTGATGGTTGCCTGGAAACATGCACTGCTGTAGCTGTTGGTTGCCTGGAATACATGCCTGCTGGTAGCTGGTTGTTGCCTGGAATACATGCACGCTGGTTGGTTGCCTGGAATCCATGCACTGCTGGTTGGTTGCCTGGAATAATGCACTGCTGGTTGGTTGCCTGGAATACATGTCACTGCTGGTAGCTGGTTGTTGCCTGGAATACATGCACTGGTAGCTGGTTGGTTGCCTGAATACATTGCACTGCTGGTTGGTGGGGGTTGCCTGGAATACATGCACTGCTGGTTGGTTGCCTGGGAATACATGCACTGCTGGGGTTGGTTGCCTGGAATACATGCACTGCTGGGTAGCTGGTTGGTTGCCTGGAATACATGCACTGCTGGTACTGGTTGGTTGCTGGAATACATGCACTGGCTGGTTGGTTGCCTGGAATACATGCACTGTTGGTTGGTTGCCTGGAATAACATGCACTGCTGTAGCTGGTTGGTTGCCTGGAATACATGCACTGCTGGTAGCTGGTTGTTGCCTGGAATACATGCACTGCTGGTAGCTGGTTGGTTGCCTGGAATACATGCACTGCTGGTAGCTGGTTGGTTGCCTGGAATACATGCACTGCTGGTAGCTGGTTGGTTGCCTGGAATACATGCACTGCTGGTAGCTGGTTGGTTGCCTGGAATACATGCACTGCTGGTAGCTGGTTGGTTGCCTGGAATACATGCACTGCTGGTTGGTTGCCTGGAATACATGCACTGCTGGTAGCTGGTTGGTTGCCTGGAATACATGCACTGCTGGTTGGTTGCCTGGAATACATGCACTGCTGGTAGCTGGTTGGTTGCCTGGAATACATGCACTGCTGGTTGGTTGCCCGGAATACATGCACTGCTGGTTGGTTGCCTGGAATACATGCACTGCTGGTAGCTGGTTGGTTGCCTGGAATACATGTACTGCTGGTAGCTGGTTGGTTGCCTGGAATACATGCACTGCTGGTAGCTGGTTGGTTGCCTGGAATACATGCACTGCTGGTAGCTGGTTGGTTGCCTGGAATACATGCACTGCTGGTAGCTGGTTGGTTGCCTGGAATACATGCACTGCTGGTAGCTGGTTGGTTGCCTGGAATACATGCACTGCTGGTTGGTTGCCTGGAATACATGCACTGCTGGTAGCTGGTTGGTTGCCTGGAATACATGCACTGCTGGTAGCTGGTTGGTTGCCTGGAATACATGCACTGCTGGTTGGTTGCCTGGAATACATGCACTGCTGGTTGGTTGCCTGGAATACATGCACTGCTGGTAGCTGTGGTTGCCTGGAATACATGCACTGCTGGTAGCTGGTTGGTTGCCTGGAATACATGCACTGCTGGTAGCTGGTTGGTTGCCTGGAATACATGCACTGCTGGTAGCTGGTTGGTTGCCTGGAATACATGCACTGCTGGTAGCTGGTTGGTTGCCTGGAATACATGCACTGCTGGTAGCTGGTTGGTTGCCTGGAATACATGCACTGCTGGTAGCTGGTTGGTTGCCTGGAATACATGTACTGCTGGTTGGTTGCCTGGAATACATGCACTGCTGTAGCTGGTTTGGTTGCCTGGAATACATGCACTGCTGGTAGCTGTTGGTTTGCCTGGAATACATGCACTGCTGGTACTGTTGTTGCCTGGAAACATGCCTGGGTGGTTGGTCCTGAATACATGCACCTGGAGCTGTTGTTGCGGAATACATGCACCGCTGGTTGGTTGCTGGAATCATGCATGTGGTTGTGGTTGTGCCGAAACATGACACTGTGGTATGTTGTGCCTGAATACATGCACCTGGGTGTTGGTTGCTGGAATCATGAAGCTGACTGGTGGTTGCTGGTACATGCACCTGCTGGTATGGTTGTGCCTGAATACATGACACCGCTGGTATAGTGTGGTTGCTGAATACATGCACCGGTTGCTGGTATGACGGGTATGTTGTTGCCTGCAATACATGCACCGTGGGTATGTTGTGTCACATGAACATGACACCCGGGTATAGTTGTGTCACATGAAACATGACACCCGGGGTAAAGTTGTGTCACATGAAGCATGACACCCGGGTATAGTTGTGTCACATGACACCCGGGGTATAGTTGTGCCACATGAAACATGACACCCGGGGTATAGTTGTGTCACATGAAGCATGACACCCGGGGTATAGTTGTCTCATGACACCCGGGGTATAGTTGTGTCACATGAAACATGACACCCTGGGGTATAGTTGTCACATGACACCCTGGGTATAGTTGTGTCACATGAAACATGACACCCGGGGTATAGTTGTGTCACATGACACCCTGGGTATAGTTGTGTCACATGAAGCATGACACCTGGGGGATAGTGTGTCACCTGGGGTATAGTTGTCACATTGACACACCCGTGGGTATAGTTGTGTCACATGAAGCATGACACCCGGGGTATAGTTGTGTCACATGACACCCGGGGTATAGTTGTGTCACATGAAACATGACACCCGGGGTATAGTTGTGTCACATGACACCCGGGGTATAGTTGTGTCACATGAAGCATGACACCCGGGGTATAGTTGTGTCACATGAAACATGACACCCTGGGGTATAGTTGTCACATGACACCCAGGGGTATAGTTGTGTCACATGAAACATGACACCCGGGGTATAGTTTGTCACATGACACCCTGGGTATAGTTGTGTCACATGAAACATGACACCTGGGGTATAGTTGTGTCACATGACACCCGGGGTATAGTTGTGTCACATGACACCCTGGGTATAGTTGTGTCACATGAAGCATGACACCCGGGGTATAGTTGTGTCATGACACCCGGGGTATAGTTGTCACATGACACCCGGGGTATAGTTGTGTCACATGACACCCGGGGTATAGTTGTCACATGACACCCGGGGTATAGTTGTCACATGACACCCGGGGTATAGTTGTGTCACATGAAACGTGACACCCTGGGGTATAGTTGTCACATGACACCCTGGGTATAGTTGTCACATGACACCCTGGGTATAGTCACATGACACCCTGGGTATAGTTGTGTCACATGAAGCATGACACCCGTGGTATAGTTGTGTCACATGACACCCGGGGTATAGTTGTGTCACATGACACCCGGGGTATAGTTGTGTCACATGACACCCGGGGTATAGTTGTGTCACATGACACCCGGGGTATAGTTGTGTCACATGACACCCGGGGTATAGTTGTCACATGACACCCGGGGTATAGTTGTGTCACATGACACCTGGGGTATAGTTGTGTCACATGAAGCATGACACCCGGGGTATAGTTGTGTCACATGACACCCGGGGTATAGTTGTCACATGACACCCTGGGTATATTTGTGTCACATGAAGCATGACACCCGTGGTATAGTTGTGTCACATGACTCCCGGGGTATAGTTGTCACATGACACCCGGGGTATAGTTGTGTCAGAGCACAGACACCCGGTGTGACGCTGTACGTACGGCCCACGTCACTGTACCAGACACCCGGTGTGACATCATGGTGTGGTGGCGGAGGTGGTGGTCTGGGTCGTGATGGTTCCTTCATGTGGAGGGTCGTGATGTTTCCTTCATGTGGAGGGTCGTGATGGTTCCTTCATGTGGAGGGTCGTGATGGTTCCTTCATGTGGAGGGTCGTGATGGTTCCTTCATGTGGAGGGTCGTGATGGTTCCTTCATGTGGAGGGTCGTGATGGTTCCTTCATGTGGAGGGTCGTGATGGTTCCTTCATGTGGAGGGTCGTGATGGTTTCCTTCATGTGGAGGGTCGTGATGGTTCCTTCAGTGGAGGGTCGTGATGTTTCCTTCATGTGGAGGGTCGTGATGTTCCTTCATGTGGAGGGTCGTGATGTTTCCTTCATGTGGAGGGTCGTGATGTTTCCTTCATGTGGAGGGTCGTGATGGTTCCTTCATGTGGAGGGTCGTGATGTTTCCTTCATGTGGAGGGTCGTGATGTTTCCTTCATGTGGAGGGTCGTGATGGTTCCTTCATGTGGAGGGTCGTGATGTTTCCTTCATGTGGAGGGTCGTGATGGTTCCTTCATGTGGAGGGTCGTGATGGTTCCTTCATGTGGAGGGTCGTGATGGTTCCTTCATGTGGAGGGTCGTGATGTTTCCTTCATGTGGAGGGTCGTGATGTTTCCTTCATGTGGAGGGTCGTGATGTTTCCTTCATGTGGAGGGTCGTGATGTTTCCTTCATGTGGAGGGTCGTGATGTTTCCTTCATGTGGAGGGTCGTGATGTTTCCTTCATGTGGAGGGTCGTGATGTTTCCTTCATGTGGAGGGTCGTGATGTTTCCTTCATGTGGAGGGTCGTGATGTTTCCTTCATGTGGAGGGTCGTGATGTTTCCTTCATGTGGAGGGTCGTGATGTTTCCTTCATGTGGAGGGTCGTGATGTTTCCTTCATGTGGAGGGTCGTGATGTTTCCTTCATGTGGAGGGTCGTGATGGTTCCTTCATGTGGAGGGTCGTGATGTTTCCTTCATGTGGAGGGTCGTGATGTTTCCTTCATGTGGAGGGTCGTGATGTTTCCTTCATGTGGAGGGTCGTGATGTTTCCTTCATGTGGAGGGTCGTGATGTTTCCTTCATGTGGAGGGTCGTGATGTTTCCTTCATGTGGAGGGTCGTGATGTTTCCTTCATGTGGAGGGTCGTGATGTTTCCTTCATGTGGAGGGTCGTGATGTTTCCTTCATGTGGAGGGTCGTGATGTTTCCTTCATGTGGAGGGTCGTGATGTTTCCTTCATGTGGAGGGTCGTGATGTTTCCTTCATGTGGAGGGTCGTGATGTTTCCTTCATGTGGAGGGTCGTGATGTTTCCTTCATGTGGAGGGTCGTGATGTTCCTTCATGTGGAGGGTCGTGATGTTTCCTTCATGTGGAGGGTCGTGATGTTTCCTTCATGTGGAGGGTCGTGATGTTTCCTTCATGTGGAGGGTCGTGATGTTTCCTTCATGTGGAGGGTCGTGATGTTTCCTTCATGTGGAGGGTCGTGATGTTTCCTTCATGTGGAGGGTCGTGATGTTTCCTTCATGTGGAGGGTCGTGATGTTTCCTTCATGTGGAGGGTCGTGATGTTTCCTTCATGTGGAGGGTCGTGATGTTTCCTTCATGTGGAGGGTCGTGATGTTTCCTTCATGTGGAGGGTCGTGATGTTTCCTTCATGTGGAGGGTCGTGATGGTTCCTTCATGTGGAGGGTCGTGATGTTTCCTTCATGTGGAGGGTCGTGATGTTTCCTTCATGTGGAGGGTCGTGATGTTTCCTTCATGTGGAGGGTCGTGATGTTTCCTTCATGTGGAGGGTCGTGATGTTTCCTTCATGTGGAGGGTCGTGATGTTTCCTTCATGTGGAGGGTCGTGATGTTTTCCTTCATGTGGAGGGTCGTGATGTTTCCTTCATGTGGAGGGTCGTAATGTTTCCTTCATGTGGAGGGTCGTGATGTTTTCCTTCATGTGGAGGGTCGTGATGATTCTTCATGTGGAGGTGAGTTTCCTTCAATGTGGAGGGTCGTGATGTTTCCTTCATGTGGAGGGTCGTGATGTTTCCTTCATGTGGAGGGTCGTGATGTTTCCTTCATGTGGAGGGTCGTGATGTTTCCTTCATGTGGAGGGTCGTGATGTTTCCTTCATGTGGAGGGTCGTGATGTTTCCTTCATGTGGAGGGTCGTGATGTTTCCTTCATGTGGAGGGTCGTGATGTTTCCTTCATGTGGAGGGTCGTAGATGTTTCCCTTCATGTGAGGGTCGTGATGTTTCCTTCATGTGGAGGGTCGTGATGTTTCCTTCATGTGGAGGGTCGTGATGGTTCCTTCATGTGGAGGTCGTGATGTTTCCTTCATGTGGAGGGTCGTGATGTTTCCTTCATGTGGAGGGTCGTGATGGTTCCTTCATGGGGAGGGTCGTGATGTTTCCTTCATGTGGAGGGTCGTGATGATTCCTTCATGTGGAGGGTCGTAATGGTTATTTCATGTGGAGGGTCGTGATGGTTCCTTCCTGTGGAGGGTCGTGATGATTCCTTCATGTGGAGGGTTGTGATGATTCCTTCATGTGGAGGGTCGTGATGATTCCTTCATGTGGAGGGTCGTGATGTTTCCTTCATGTGGAGGGTCGTGATGTTTCCTTCATGTGGAGGGTCGTGATGTTTCCTTCATGTGGAGGGTCGTGATGGTTCCTTCATGTGGAGGGTCGTGATGGTTCCTTCATGTGGAGGGTCGTGATGTTTCCTTCATGTGGAGGGCGTAATGTTTCCTTCATGTGGAGGGTCGTGATGATTCCTTCATGTGGAGGGTCGTGATGTTTCCTTCATGTGGAGGGTCGTGATGTTTCCTTCATGTGGAGGGTCGTGATGGTTCCTTCATGTGGAGGGTCGTGATGGTTCCTTCATGTGGAGGGTCGTGATGTTTCCTTCATGTGGAGGGCGTAATGTTTCCTTCATGTGGAGGGTCGTGATGATTCCTTCATGTGGAGGGTCGTGATGTTTCCTTCATGTGGAGGGTCGTGATGATTCCTTCATGTGGAGGGCGTAATGTTTCCTTCATGTGGAGGGTCGTGATGATTCCTTCATGTGGAGGGTCGTGATGGTTGCTTCATGTGGAGGAGGGTCGTGATGATATCTTGAAGGGGAAGGCAGAAGCATAATAATGTATATCACTGACAAAGAATTAATGACTATTGGTTTGTATGGTCTGTGAAGGTGCGCGTTCCTATGCACTTTGTTCATGTATATATATATATATATATATATATATATATATATATATATATATATATATATATATATATATATATATGCTTGATGAAACTGAAAAATTTAACATCGTCCAACTTGAATATTGTGAAAGTTTTGTGTCGAATATTGTAAACCTTTACAGCGAGAATATTGTTGGCCTTTAAAGTGAGAATATTGTGGACCTCAAATGTGAGAATATTGTTGGTCTTTGAAGTGTATGAATGTTGTGAACATCTAAAATGAAAATATTTTAGCTTTAAAGTGACGAGTATTGGCCTTTCAGTTGATGAATATTGACCTTTAAAGTGGTGAATATCGTGCAACTTCGAAGCAGCGAATATTGTAGAGCAAACAGTGACATTTTGAGCATGTGAGAGATTTTGGAACCTAAATATTGTGTTCGGTGCCGAATATTGTGGGTTGCTTTGTGGCAGCCAGTTATGTTGCTCTTAAACTTACTTCCGTCCATTGTGAAGCATTTGCAGTGACTTGCAGTGTGGCTGTTGCAGTGACTTGTTGTGTGGCTGTTGCAGTGAGTCCAATTATCCTATATAACGTGTACAATGGTAAGGTAAGTGATGGATATTGTTGAACTTTCACACCTCGTCTTGTGGAGCTTACTGTCGACCCAGGAATATGGTGGAGCGGACGGACGATTGTGGAGTCTACCAACAGTGATGAAATTGATATCGTGGAGCTTACAGTGACGAAACGGATATTGTGCCTACAGTGACGAAATGGATATTGTGCTTACAGTGACGAAATGGATATTGTGCCTACAGTGACGAAATGGATATTGTGCTTACAGTGACGAAACGGATATTGTGCTTACTGTGACGAAATGGATATTGTGCTTACAGTGACGAAAATGATATTGTGCTTACAGTGACGAAACGGATATTGTGCTTACAGTGACGAAACGGATATTGTGCTTACAGTGACGAAACGGATATTATGCTTACAGTGACGAAACTGATGTTCCTACAGTGACGAAACGGATATTGTTCCTGCAGACGAAATGGTTATTGTGCTTACAGTGACGAAATGGATATTGTGCCTACAGTGACGAAACGGATATTGTGCCTACAGTGACGAAACGGATATTGTTCCTGCAGTGACGAAATGGATATTGTGCTTACAGTGACGAAATTGGATATTGTGCCTACAGTGACGAAACGGATGTTGCACTTGCAGTGACGAAATGGATGTTGTGCTTACAGTGACGACACATTGTGCCTACTGTGACGAAACGATATTGTTCCTATAGTGACGAAATGGATATTGTGCCTACAGTGACGAAGTGGATATTGTGCTTACAGGAACGACAGATATTGTGGAGCTTACAGTGACGGAGTGGATATATTAGCTTACAGTGGCGAAGTGGATATTGTATTTACAGTGACGAGGTTGATATTGTACTTGCAGTAAAGAGAATGATATGGTGCTTACAATAAAGAAGTCGATATTCTGGAACTTAACAGTGACAACATCGTGACATATGGTGAAGATTACAGTGACAACGGAGAGATATTGATATACTTTGTGACAAGATGAATAGTTATAGTGACGTGACATGTTATGGAGCTTACAGTGACGGAGTGGATATTGTGGAGCCTTCAGTGAAGAAATTGATATGGAACGTACAGTAACGAGGTGGATATTGTGGAACGTATAGTGACCTCTTTGATATTGTGGAGCTTGCAGTGACGAAACGAATATTGTGGAGTTTGCATCAAGATGATATTGTGGAGGTTAATGCCTACATATGCTGGCGCTTACAGTGACGTGTGGAGCTTAGAGTGACAACATATGCTGGCACAGTGATAACATAAACTGTAGCTTACAGTGACATGCTGGCGCTTACAGTGACATGCTGGAGCTTAGTGACATGCTGGCGCTTACAGTGACATGCTGGCGCTTACAGTGACAATATGCTGGAGCTTATAGTGACAGCATATGCTGGAGCTTTGTGCGAACATATACTGTAACTAAGTGACAACATATGCTGTAGCTTAAAGACAACACATGCTGTAACTTAGTGACAGCATATGCTGTAGCTTACAGTGACAACTGATGTGATTATTATTATGCTTATTGTCACAGTATGGTTATTACATACTAATGGTAGCGTGATGGTCATTGTACAGTTTACATTGATGACGAAGTGGATATTTTGGAACTTTGGTGAGATGCATATTGTGGAATTTGCAGTGACGAAGTGGATATTGTGGAGCTTACAGTGACAAAATGGATATTTTGGAGCTTACAGTGACGAAGTTGGTGTTGTGGAGCTTACAGTGACGAAGTTGATATTGTGGAGCTTACAGTGACGAGATTCGTATTATGGAGCTCACAGTGACAAGATTGATATTGTGGATCTTACATTGTGATATTGATATTGTGGGCCTTAGGTTGATGTAATGGATACTGATATGCCTAGTGACGTAAAGGTTATTGTGGAACTTATAGTGACGAGGTAGATATTGTAGATCTTACATTGAGGTGATCCACGCTGTTATGTTTACAGTGATGTGTTGTGGATTCGCAGTAATGAAGTGGATATACATAAGGTTATAATGACGAAACGGCTGTTGTAAAGCGTAACTTAACAAGTTGGATATTGTGGAACTTACAGTGACCAAGTTATATTGTGGATCCCACAGTGACAAGTTAGATATTGTGGAACTTACAGTGACCAGATGATATTGTGGATTCTACAGTGACAAGCTGGATATTGTGGAACTTACAGTGACCAGATGATATTGTGGAACCTACAGTGACAAGCTGGATATTGTGGAACTTACAGTGACCAGATGATATTGGGAACCTACAGTGACAAGTTGGATATTGTGGAACCTACAGTGATTAGATGTACTGACAGTGGCGTGGATCCTGTGTTTACTGTGATGAGTTGAATATTGACCATATAGTGACGAGATAGGTATTGTAGAGCTTACAGTGAAAAGATTCATATTTTGGACCTTACAGACATTTTGGAACTTAGAGACGCCATGGATATCGTTGAGCTTACAGTGACGAGATGGATACTGTTGATCTTTAGTAATGAGATGTATATTGGGAAGTGACATACTTGAACATAGAGACATTTTGGGTATTGTGGAGTTACAATATCGGTATGAATATTGTGAATCTGACGCAATGGATATTGTGAATCATAGTGACGCAATGGACTTAGTGAAACTGGACACAGTGGATGTGAAACAGTGACGCAGTGGATATTGTGAAACTGACATGGTGGATATTGTGAAAGTGACTGGATATTGTGAACCAGTGACGTAATGGTTATTGTGAAACTTAGAACGCAATTGATATTGTGAAACATAGTGACGCAATGGATGTGAAACAGGGACCCAGTGGATGTTGTGAAACAGTGACGCTGTGGATATTGTAAAAATAGTGATGTAATGGTTATTGTGATATATAGAAACGCAATGGATGTTGTGAAACACAGTGACACAATGGATGTTGTGAAGCGGTGACGCAATGGATATTGTGAAACACGCGATTGATGTTGTGAAGCACAGTGACGCATTGGATATTTCGAAACATAGTGACATCATGATGATTTGGAACTTGCAGTTCCTTTAGAGATATCGAGCTTACTGTGACGAGATGGATATTGTCCACTGGAGCTTACAGTGACGAGATGGATATTGTCCACTGGAGCTTACAGTGACGAGATGGATATTGTCCACTGGAGCTTACAGTGACGAGATGGATATTGGGGAGCTTACTGTGGCGAGATGGTCGGTTATTGGGGAGCTTGTAGTGACAAGATGGATATAATGGAGATTACAGTGACGAAATGGATATTGTGGAGCTTACTGTGACGAGATGGATATTATGGATCTTACATTGAAGAGATGGATATAGTGGAGATTACAGTGACGAAATGAATATTGTGGAGTTTACACTGACAAGATGGATATAGTGAGGATTGCAGTGACAAGATGGATATTGTGGAGCTTACAGTGACGAGATGGATATTGTGGAGTGTACAGTGACGAGGATACTGTGGAGCTTATAGTGGCGATATGGATATTGTGGAGCGTACAGTGGCGAGGATACTGTGGAGCTTACAGTGGCGATATGGATATTGTGGAGCGTACAGTGACGAGGATACCGTGGAGCTTACAGTGACGAGATCGATATTGTGGATCTTACATTGACGAGATGGATATTGTATACCTTACAGTGACGAGATGGATATTGTGGATCTTACATTGACGAGATGGATATTGCGGATCTTACATTGACGAGATGGATATTGTATACCTTACAGTGACGAGATGGATATTGTGGATCTTACTTTGACGAGATGGATATTGTATACCTTACAGTGACGAGATGGATATTTTGGATCTTACATTGACGAGATGGATATTGTATACCTTACAGTGACGAGATGGATATTGTGGATCTTACATTGACGAGATGGATATTGTGGATCTTACATTGACGAGATGGATATTGTGAAGCTTACAGTGACAAGGTAGATATTGTGGAGCTGGCAGTAACGAGATGAATATTGTGGAGTTTACGGTGATGAGATGGATATTGTGGAACTTACAATGATGAGATGGATATTGTGGAGCTTACAGTGACAAGATGGATATTTTGGAGATTGCAGTAACGAAATGTATATTGTGGAGTTTACAACAACGAGATGGATATTGTGGAGCTTACAGTGATGCGTTGGATATTGTGAAGAGTACAGACGAGATGGATGTTGTGGAGCTTACAGTGATGAGATGGATATTGTGGAGTTTACAGACGAAATGGATATCGTGGAGCTTACAGTGACACGTTGGATATTGTGAAGCGTACAGACGAGATGGATGTTGTGGAGCTTACAGTGATGGATATTGTGGAGCTTACAGTGACGAAATGGATATCGTGGAGCTTACAGTGACGGGATTAATATTTGAAGAGATTGCAGTAACGAGATGGATATTATGTAGCTTACAGTGACGAGATTCATATTTTGGAGTTTACAGTGATGAGATGGATATTGTAAAGCATACAGTGACGACATGGTTAGTGGAAATTACAGTGACGAGATGGATATTGTGGAGATTGCAATAACGAGATGGATATTTTGGAGCTTACAGTGACGAGATGGATATTGTGAAGCTTACAGTGACAAGGTAGATATTGTGGAGCTGGCAGTAACGAGATGAATATTGTGGAGTTTACGGTGACGAGATGGATATTGTGGAGCTTACAATGATGAGATGGATATTGTGGAGCTTACAGTGACAAGATGGATATTTGGAGATTGCAGTAACGAAATGTATATTGTGGAGTTTACAACAACGAGATGGATATTGTGGAGCTTACAGTGACGCGTTGGATATTGTGAAGCGTACAGACGAGATGGATGTTGTGGAGCTTACAGTGATGAGATGGATATTGTGGAGCTTACAGTGACGAAATGGATATCGTGGAGCTTACAGTGACGAGATGAATATTTGAAGAGATTGCAGTAACGAGATGGATATTATGTAGCTTACAGTGACGAGATGGATATTATGGAGCTTACAGTGACGAGATGGATATTATGTAGCTTACAGTGACAAGATTCATATTTTGGAGTTTACAGTGATGAGATGGAT
This sequence comes from Panulirus ornatus, assembly GCF_036320965.1. NCBI lineage: Eukaryota > Metazoa > Arthropoda > Malacostraca > Decapoda > Palinuridae > Panulirus > Panulirus ornatus. The sequence goes on along the minus strand of NC_092245.1, from coordinate 6,178,433 downwards.
ATTGTGAAGCTTACAGTGACGACATGGTTAGTGGAACTTAAAGTGACGAGATGGATATTGTGGAGATTGCAATAACGAGATGGATATTGTGGAGCTTACAGTGACGGAATGGACATTGCATTGACGAGTGGAGCTTACAGTGACGAGTTGGATATTTTGGAGCTTACAGTGACGTGATGGATATTATGGAGCTTACAGTGACGAGATGGATATTATGGAGCTTACAGTGACGAGATGGCTATTGTGGACCTTACAGTGACATGATGGATATTCTGGACCTTACAGTGATTCGATGGATATTGTGGACCCTACAGTGATTCGATGGATATTGTGAACCTTACAGTGATTCGATGGATATTGTGAACCTTACAGTGACTATGAATATTTTGGACCTTACAGTGATTCGATGGATAATGTGGACTTTACATTGATTCGATGGATATTATGGACCTTAGTGACTCGTTGGATATCGTGGATCTTGCTGTGAATGGATGGATATTGTGGACCTTACAGTGATGTGATGGATATTGTGGACCTTACAGTGACTGGATGAATGTTGTGGACCTTACAGTGACTGGATGGATGTTGTGGACCTTCCAGTGACTGGATGGATATTGTAGACCTTCCAGTGACTGGATGGATATTGTAGACCTTACAGTGACTGGATGGATATTATAGACCTTACAGTGACTGGATAGATGTTGTAGACCTTACAGTGACTGGATGGATATTATAGACCTTACATTGACTGGATGGATGTTGTAATATAATAAGATGGATATTGTAGAGCTTGTAGTAACGTGAGAAATATTGTGGAGCTGACAGTGACTCCTCATATTGTAAGCTGGAGCCACAGTGGGCAGGCTGGCTGGTGGTCCAATGCAGTTGTGCATCACATGCCAGGCTGTTTCTCATGATGGTACGTACGTACGTACACGTCTTGGGCCCGCAGTGTTCTCGCCACATTTCAGAGGTGGTACAAAGTCTTCCAACATGTCTGTCGTGCCAGTACTTACCATCTTATGTAAGTTTGTGACAACCCTAATACCTACCTTCCACCACTCTCCTGGTAAAATGTACCAGACCAGCAGCCAGGCCAGTGTGAGCCTGCGGCTTCCAACAGCTTGGTGGACCAAGGCAGCCTTAGCAGCAGCCTGGTCTGTGGGGGGAAGACTTGACCAGGTACCTGGGTGGTGGAAGACTTGACCAGGTGGTGGTGGTGGTCGGCGCTGTAGGGTGGACACACGTGAGAAGTTCCACATCAATATCGTTCGTTGACCACAGGATTTCTATATGATCCATGATGTGATCATGTTCTATATGATCCATGATGTGATCATGTTCTATATGATCCATGATGTGATCATGTTCTATATGATCCCTGATGTGATCATGTTCTATATGATCCATGATGTGATCATGTTCTGTATGATCCATGATGTGATCATGTTCTATATGATCCATGATGTGAACATGTTCTATATGATCCATGATGTGAACATGTTCTGTATGATCCATGATGTGATCATGTTCTGTATGATCCATGATGTGATCATGTTCTGTATGATCAATGATGTGATCATGTTATATATGATCCGTGATGTGATCATGTTCTATATGATCCATGATGTGATCACATTCAATATGATCCATGATGTGACCATGTTCTATATGATCCATGATGTGATCATGTTCTATATGATCCATGATGTGAACATGTTCTGTATGATCCATGATGTGATCATGCTCTGTATGATCCATGATGTGATCATGTTCTATATGATCAATGATGTGATCATGTTCTATATGATCAATGATGTGATCATGTTCTCTATGATCCGTGATGTGATCATGTTCTATATGATCCGTGATGTGATCATGTTCTATATGATCCATGATGTGATCACATTCTGTATGATCCATGATGTGATCATGTTCTATATGATCCGTGATGTGATCATGTTCTTTATGATCCATGATGTGATCACATTCTATATGATCCGTGATGTGATCATGTTCTATATGGGCCATGATGTGATCATGTTCTATATGATCCATGATGTGATCATGTTCTATATGGTCCATGATGTGATCACGTTCATATATGATCCATAATGTGATCATGTTCTGTATGGTCCCTGATGTGATCATGTTCTATATGATCCATGATGTGATAATGTTCTATATGATCCATGATGTGATCATGTTCTATATAATCCATGATGTGATAACGTTCTGTATGATCCATGATGTGATCATGTTCTATATGATCCATGATGTGATCATGTTCTATATGATCCATGATGTGATCACGTTCATATATGATCCGTGATGTGATCATGTTCTATATGGTCCATGATGTGATTATGTTCTATATGATCCATGATGTGATCATGTTCTATATGATCCATGATGTGATCATGTTCTATATGATCCATGATGTGATCATGTTCTATATGATCCATGATGTGATCATGTTCTATATGATCCATGATGTGATCACGTTCATATATGATCCATGATGTGATCACGTTCATAGATGATCCATGATGTGATCATGTTCCATATGATCCATGATGTGATCATGTTCTATATGGTCCATGATGTGATCATGTTCTATATGATCCGTGATGTGATCATGTTCTATATGGTCCATGATGTGATCATGTTCTATATGGTCCATGATGTGATCACGTTCATATATGATCCATGATGTGATCATGTTCTATGTGATCCATAATGTGATCATGTTCTATATGATCCATGATGTGATCACGTTCTATATGATCCATGATGTGATCACGTTCATATATGATCCATGATGTGATTATGTTCTATATGATTCATGTGATCATGTTCTATATGATCCATGATGTGATCATGTTCTATATGGTCCATGATGTGATCACGTTCATATATGATCCATGATGTGATCATGTTCTATATGATCCATGATGTGATCACGTTCTATATGATCCATGATGTGATCATGTTCTATATGATCCATGATGTGATCATGTTCTATATGATCCATGATGTGATCACTTTCATATATGATCCATGATGTGATCACGTTCATATATGATCCATGATGTGATCATGTTCTATATGATCCATGATGTGATCACGTTCTATATGATCCATGATGTGATCACGTTCATATATGATCCATGATGTGATCACGTTCATATATGATCCATGATGTGATCATGTTCTATATGATCTATGATGTGATCATGTTCTATATGATCTATGATGTGATCATGTTCTATATGATCCATGATGTGATTATGTTCTATATGATCCATGATGTGATCACGTTCATATATGATCCATGATGTGATCATGTTCTATATCCATGATGTGATCACGTTCATATATGATCCATGATGTGATCACGTTCATATATGATCCATGATGTGATCATGTTCTATATGATCCATGATGTGATCATGTTCAATATGATCCATGATGTGATCACGTTCATTTATGATCCATGATTGTGATCATGTTCTTTATGATCCATGATGTGATCACGTTCATATATGATCCATGATGTGATCACGTTCATATATGATCCATGATGTAATCACGTTCATATATGATCCTTGATGTGATCATGTTCTATATGATCCATGATGTAATCACGTTCATATATGATCCATGATGTAATCACGTTCATATATGATCCATGATGTGATCACGTTCATATATGATCCATGATGTCATCATGTTCTATATGATCCATGATGTGATCACGTTCATATATGATCCATGATGTGATCATGTTCTATATGATCCATGATGTGATCACGTTCATATATGCTCCATGATGTGCTCACGTTCATATATGATCCATGATGTGATCACGTTCATATATGATCCATGATGTGATCATGTTCTATATGATCCATGATGTGATCACGTTCATATGTGATCCATGATGTGATCACGTTCATATATGATCCATGATGTGATCACGTTCATATATGATCCATGATGTGATCACGTTCATATATGATCCATGATGTGATCACGTTCATATATGATCCATGATGTGATCACGTTCTATATGATCCATGATGTGATCACGTTCATATATGATCCATGATGTGATCACGTTCATATATGATCCATGATGTGATCATGTTCTATATGATCCATGATGTGATCATGTTCAATATGATCCATGATGTGATCACGTTCATTTATGATCCATGATTGTGATCATGTTCTTTATGATCCATGATGTGATCACGTTCATATATGATCCATGATGTGATCACGTTCATATATGATCCATGATGTAATCACGTTCATATATGATCCTTGATGTGATCATGTTCTATATGATCCATGATGTAATCACGTTCATATATGATCCATGATGTAATCACGTTCATATATGATCCATGATGTGATCACGTTCATATATGATCCATGATGTCATCATGTTCTATATGATCCATGATGTGATCACGTTCATATATGATCCATGATGTGATCATGTTCTATATGATCCATGATGTGATCACGTTCATATATGCTCCATGATGTGCTCACGTTCATATATGATCCATGATGTGATCACGTTCATATATGATCCATGATGTGATCATGTTCTATATGATCCATGATGTGATCACGTTCATATGTGATCCATGATGTGATCACGTTCATATATGATCCATGATGTGATCACGTTCATATATGATCCATGATGTGATCACGTTCATATATGATCCATGATGTGATCACGTTCATATATGATCCATGATGTGATCACGTTCTATATCCTTACTCTCGTCCTCCATCTTGGGTCATGTTAGAAGACCACAATATTATAAATCATGAAAGATTAACTTAACAATATTGAGTCATTGGTTATGTTGTCTTGTCGTGAAGCATCGCAGGATCCAGCCTGGCCTTCTTCTGTAGCAACTTGTGTTGACTGGACCATTCTTAATGTCCCCTCCACTGGTGATGGGGTAGTGGTGCGGGTGATGGGGTAGTGGTGTGGGTGGTGGTGTGGGTGATGGGGTAGTGGTGCAGGTGGTGGGATAGTGGTGCAGGTGATGGCGTTAGTGGTGCCGGTGGTTGGGTGGTGGTGTGGGTGGTGGGGTAGTGGTGCGGGGTGTGGGGTAGTGGTGCAGGTGATAGCGTTAGTGGTGCCGGTGGTGGGGTAGTGGTGCGGGTTGTGGGGTAGTGGTGCCGGTGGTGGGTTAGTGGTGCCGGTGGTTGGGTGGTGGTGCGGGTGATGGGGTAGTGGTGCAGGTGGTGGGGTAGTGGTGCGGGTTGTGGGGTAGTGGTGCGGGTTGTGGGGTAGTGGTGCAGGTGGTGGCGGTAGTGGTGCCGGTGGTTGGGTGGTGGTGGGGTAGTGGTGCGGGTTGTGGGGTAGTGGTGCAGGTGATGGCGTTAGTGGTGCCGGTGGTGGGGTAGTGGTGCCGGTGGTGGGGTAGTGGTGCGGGTTGTGGGGTAGTGGTGCGGGTGATGGGGTAGTGGTGCCGGTGGTGGGGTAGTGGTGCGGGTTGTGGGGTAGTGGTGCGGGTGATGGGGTAGTGGTGCAGGTGGTGGGGTAGTGGTGCCGGTGGTGGGGTAGTGGTGCGGGTTGTGGGGTAGTGGTGCAGGTGGTGGCGTTAGTGGTGCCGGTGGTTGGGTGGTGGTGTGGGTGGTGGGGTAGTGGTGCGGGTTGTGGGGTAGTGGTGCAGGTGATAGCGTTAGTGGTGCCGGTGGTGGGGTAGTGGTGCGGGTTGTGGGGTAGTGGTGCAGGTGATGGCGTTAGTGGTGCCGGTGGTGGGGTAGTGGTGCCGGTGGTGGGGTAGTGGTGCGGGTTGTGGGGTAGTGGTGCGGGTGATGGGGTAGTGGTGCAGGTGGTGGGGTAGTGGTGCGGGTTGTGGGGTAGTGGTGCAGGTGGTGGCGTTAGTGGTGCCGGTGGTTGGGTGGTGGTGTGGGTGGTGGGGTAGTGGTGCGGGTTGTGGGGTAGTGGTGCAGGTGGTGGCGTGGTACATTGCGGGGCGGGAGATAGAGCCAGCAAGCGGCCACTTCCGGGCTCGTGAGCGCCTGCTGGCTGACGTCATAACACAGGGATAACACATGGTGTTATTATTGTTGATGGTAACGGAGGAAATATTGTGATAACTTCTCTGATATTGATAATAGTTCCAGACCCGCGAGTGTAGAACTCCCTCCCTGTATTACATACACATTAACCGATATTGTATTATTTACAATCCTTACACACCAGTTACGTTGGCATAACGAGAGTAAACAATATCAATATTTTACAGTAAAAAATTAGCTGAAGCAAATGACAGGATGCGTCACAAAGAATTGTGCGTTACAACAGTTGTTATAACAACATTGTCTGGAAACCGTTGTGGTCGTCACCTATGGATATTCCAAGGAGTTTATTGTGGATACAAACATTTGAGGTTGTTGTACCGGGTGGGTGAAACCTGTGCTTCTAACTGTATGAGGAGGAGCACCAGGTCACCTCACTGTGCCGTAGGCTGTCTTGAGGGAAGCATCATCATTTTTCTTTCTTCCTGGCGGCCATTTCATCTTGGGTATTTCGCTTGAGGGCGCTGCATTTCATGTTGCACCTGTGCTTCACCATGCTTGCCTTTCTACGCCGGAGGAAGACCAGACCCTCTCCTGGAACCCCCAAGTGTTACCACACCAGACCCTCTCCAGGAAGCCCCAAGTGTTACCAGACCAGACCCTCTCCTGGAAGCCCCAAGTGTTACCAGACCAGACCCTCTCCTGGAAGCCCCAAGTGTTACCAGACCAGACCCTCTCCTGGAAGCCCCAAGTGTTACCAGACCAGACCCTCTCCTGGAAGCCCCAAGTGTTACCAGACCAGACCCTCTCCTGGAAGCCCCAAGTGTTACCAGACCAGACCCTCTCCTGGAAGCCCCAAGTGTTACCAGACCAGACCCTCTCCTGGAAGCCCCAAGTGTTACCAGACCAGACCCTCTCCTGGAAGCCCCAAGTGTTACCAGACCAGACCCTCTCCTGGAAGCCCCAAGTGTTACCAGACCAGACCCTCTCCTGGAAGCCCCAAGTGTTACCAGACCAGACCCTCTCCTGGAAGCCCCAAGTGTTACCAGACCAGACCCTCTCCTGGAAGCCCCAAGTGTTACCAGACCAGACCCTCTCCTGGAAGCCCCAAGTGTTACCAGACCAGACCCTCTCCTGGAACCCCCAAGTGTTACCACACGGGACATTTCTGGTGGTACTGGACGTTCACAAGTGCGTGTCCACACCTGGGGTGTGGGAGGCATTACCATGATGTTATGATGGTGGACCAGTTCACTACAACCCTAACCTAACCTAACCTAACCTAACGTGGGGTGTGGGGGGGGCATTACCATGCTGTGTTATGATGGTGGACCAGTTCACTACAACCCTAACCTAACGTGGGGTGTGGGGGGGGGGGGCATTACCATGGTGTTATGATGGTGGACCAGTTCACTACAACCCTAACCTAACCTAACCTAACGTGGGGTGTGGGGGGGGGGGGGCATTACCATGGTGTTATGATGGTGGACCAGTTCACTACAACCCTAACCTAACCTAACGTGGGGTGTGGGTGGGGGCATTACCATGGTGTTATGATGGTGGACCAGTTCACTACAACCCTAACCTAACCTAACCTAACCTAACGTGGGGTGTGGGAGGCATTACCATGATGTTATGATGGTGGACCAGTTCACTACAACCCTAACCTAACCTAACCTAACCTAACCTAACGTGGGGTGTGGGGGGGGGGCATTACCATGGTGTTATGATGGTGGACCAGTTCACTACAACCCTAACCTAACCTAACCTAACGTGGGGTGTGGGGGGGGGGGCATTACCATGGTGTTATGATGGTGGACCAGTTCACTACAACCCTAACCTAACCTAACCTAACGTGGGGTGTGGGAGGCATTACCATGATGTTATGATGGTGGACCAGTTCACTACAACCCTAACCTAACCTAACCTAACCTAACGTGGGGTGTGGGAGGCATTACCATGATGTTATGATGGTGGACCAGTTCACTACAACCCTAACCTAACCTAACCTAACGTGGGGTGTGGGGGGGGGGGCATTACCATGCTGTGTTATGATGGTGGACCAGTTCACTACAACCCTAACCTAACCTAACCTAACGTGGGGTGTGGGGGGGGGCATTACCATGATGTTATGATGGTGGACCAGTTCACTACAACCCTAACCTAACCTAACGTGGGGTGTGGGGAGGGGCATTACCATGATGTTATGATGGTGGACCAGTTCACTACAACCCTAACCTAACCTAACCTAACCTAACCTAACCTAACGTGGGGTGTGGGGGGGGGGGCATTACCATGGTGTTATGATGGTGGACCAGTTCACTACAACCCTAACCTAACCTAACCTAACGTGGGGTGTGGGTGGGGGCATTACCATGGTGTTATGATGGTGGACCAGTTCACTACAACCCTAACCTAACCTAACCTAACGTGGGGTGTGGGGGGGGGGGCATTACCATGATGTTATGATGGTGGACCAGTTCACTACAACCCTAACCTAACCTAACCTAACGTGGGGTGTGTGGGGGGGGGGAATTACCATGGTGTTATGATGGTGGACCAGTTCACTACAACCCTAACCTAACCTAACCTAACGTGGGGTGTGTGGGGGGGGGGGCATTACCATGGTGTTATGATGGTGGACCAGTTCACTACAACCCTAACCTAATCTAACCTAACGTGGGGTGTGGGAGGCATTACCATGATGTTATGATGGTGGACCAGTTCACTACAACCCTAACCTAACGTGGGGTGTGGGGGGGGGCATTACCATGGTGTTATGATGGTGGACCAGTTCACTACAACCCTAACCTAACGTGTGGTGTGGGGGGGGGGGGCATTACCATGGTGTTATGATGGTGGACCAGTTCACTACAACCCTAACCTAACCTAACCTAACGTGGGGTGTGGGGGGGGGCATTACCATGGTGTTATGATGGTGGACCAGTTCACTACAACCCTAACCTAACGTGGGGTGTGGGGGGGGGGCATTACCATGCTGTGTTATGATGGTGGACCAGTTCACTACAACCCTAACCTAACCTAACGTGGGGTGTGGGAGGCATTACCATGATGTTATGATGGTGGACCAGTTCACTACAACCCTAACCTAACCTAACCTAACCTAACGTGGGGTGTGGGGGGGGGCATTACCATGCTGTGTTATGATGGTGGACCAGTTCACTACAACCCTAACCTAACCTAACCTAACGTGGGGTGTGGGGGGGGGGGGGGGCATTACCATGCTGTGTTATGATGGTGGACCAGTTCACTACAACCCTAACCTAACCTAACGTGGGGTGTGGGAGGCATTACCATGATGTTATGATGGTGGACCAGTTCACTACAACCCTAACCAGATGACATGTTGGTCATCACATGTAAACAAACTGTGTCTGGCACTAAAAGACAAGTGTGTCAGGTTTGCTGTTGAACGTATCGATCATCAACTATTGTTCTAATTTATTCCATATTTCAACAATTATGTTCAAAATATTATTGACCTCAGTCATTATCAAAACATTTTCCCGTTGAATTTGTTTCCCATTTCTTTGAGTTGAATGAAACAAATATACATATACATTATGTAGGAGCACTTTACCTCCTGCAGATATATCATCCATACAGCTGTTGTGATAACATCCACATGACTTGATGTATTAGCTGTATTGGTAACATCCACATGACTGTAGATGTATTATTCATACAACGGTAGTGGTAACATCCACTTCACTAGATGTGTTATCCATACAGCTGTAGTGGTAACATCCACTTGACTGTAGATGTATTATCCATACAGCTGTAGTGGTAACATCCACTTGACTGTAGATGTATTATCCATACAGCTGTAGTGGTAACATCCACTTGACTGTAGATATACTATCCATACAGCTGTAGTGGTAACACCCACATGACTGTAGATGTATTAACCATACAGTTGAGTGGTAACATCCACATGACTAGATATAGTAGCTATACAGTTGAGTGGTAACATCCACTTGACTGTAGATGTATTATCCATACAGTTGAGTGGTAACATCCACATGACTTTAGATGTATTATCCATACAGTTGAATGGTAACATCCACATGACTAGATGTGTTATCCGTACAGCTGTAGTGGTAACATCCACATGACTAGATGTATTATCCATACAACTGTAGAGGAAACATCCACATGACTGTAGATGTATTATCCATACGGCTGTGGTGGTATTATCAACATGACTGTAGATGTATTATCCGTACAGTTGAGTGGTAACATCCACTTGACTGTAGATGTATTATCCATACAGCTGAAGTGGTAACATCCACTTGACTGTAGATGTATTATCCATGCAGCTGTAGTGGCAAAATCCACTTGACTGTAGATATGTTAACCATACAGCTGTAGTGGTAACATCCACATGACTAGATATATTATCCATACAGCTGTAGTGGTAGCATCCACATGACCAGATGTATTATCCATACAGCTGTAGTGGTAACATTCACATGACTAGATATATTATCCATACAGCTGTAGTGGTAACATCCACATGACTGTAGATGTATTATCCATACAGTTGAATGGTAACATCCATATGACTGTACATGTATTATCCGTACAGCTGTAGTGGTAACATCCACTTGACTGTAGATGTATTACCCATACAGCTGTATTGGTAACATCCGCATGACTGTAGATGTATTATCCATACAGCTGTAGTGGTAACATCCACATGACTAGATGTATTATCCATACAGCTGTAGTGGTAACATCCAGAAGACTGTAGATGTATTATCCATATAGCTGTATTGGTAAAATCCACACGACTGTAGATGTATATCCATACAGCTGTAGTGGTAACATCCACATGATTAGATGTATTATCCATACAGCTGTAGTGGTAACATCCACATGACTAGATGTATTATCCATACATCTTTGAAGGAAACATACACATGACTGTAGATGAATTATCCATACAGCTGTAGTGGTAACATCCACTTGACCTTAGATGTATTATCCATACAGCTGTAGAGGAAACATCCACATGACTGTAGATTATTATCCATACAGCTGTAGTGGTAACATCCACATGACTGTAGATGTATTATCCATACAGCAGTAGTGGTAACATCCACATGACTGTAGATGTAGTATCCATGCAGCTGTATTGGTAACATCCACATGACTATAGATGTATTATACATACAGCTGTATTGGTAACATCCACATGACTGTAGATGTATTATCCATACAGTTGTAGTGCTAACATCCACATGACTGTAGATGTATTATCCATACAGTTATAGTGCTAACATCTACATGACTGTAGATGTATTATCCATACTGCTGTCGTTGTAACATCCACATGACTGTAGATGTATAATCCATACAGTTGAGTGGTAACATCCATATGACTGTAGATGTATTATCCATACAGCTGTAGTGGTAACATCCACATGACTGTAGATGTATTATCCATACAGCAGTAGTGGTAACATCCACATGACTGTAGATGTATTATCCATACAGTTGTAGTGCTAACATCCACATGACTGTAGGTCTGTTATCCATACAGTTGTAGTGGTAACATCTACATGACTGTAGATGTATTATCCATACAGCTCTAGTGGTAACATCCACATGACTGTAGATGTATTATCCATACAGTTGAGTGGTAACATCCACATGACTGTAGATGTATTATCCATACAGTTGAGTGGTAACATCCACATGACTGTAGATGTATTATCCATACAGCTGTAGTGGTAACATCCACATGACTGTAGATATATTATCCATACAGCTGTAGTGGTAACACCCACATGACTGTAGATGTAATACTCATGCAGCTGTATTGACAACATCCACATGACAGTATATGTATTACCCATACAGCTGAGTGGTAACATCCACATGACAGTAGATGTACTATCCATACAGCTGTATTGGTTACACCCACATGACTGTAGATGTATTATCCATACAGCTGTAATGGTTACATCCACATGACTAGATGTCTTATCCATACAGCTGTAGTGGTAACATCCACATGACTGTAGATGTATTATCCATACAGCTGTATTGGTAACATCCACATGACTGTAGATGTATTATCCATACAGCTGTAGGGGTAGCATCCACCTGACTAGATGTATTATCCATACAGTTGGGTGGTAACATCCATATGACTGTAGATGTATTATCCATACAGCTATAGTGGTAACATCCACATGACTGTAGATACAATATCCATACAGTTGAGTGGTAACATCCATATTAATGTAGATGTATTATCCATACAGCTGTAGTGGTGGCATCCTTATGACTGTAGATGTAATATCCATACTGCTGTATTGGTAACATCCATATGACTAGATGTATTATCCATACAGTTGAGTGGTAACATCCACTTGACTCTAGATGTATTATCTATACAGTTGAGTGGTAACATCCACATGACTGTAAATGTATTATCCATACAGCTGTAGTGGTTACATCCACATGACTAGATGTATTATCCATACAGTTGAATGGTAGCATCCACATGACTAGATGTATTATCCATACAGCTGTAGTGGTAACATCCACATGACTGTAGATGTATTATCCATACATTTGAGTGGTGACATCCACATGACTGTAGATTTATTATCCATACTGCTGTAGTGGTATTATCCTCATTACTATAGATGTATTATCCATACGGTTGTAGTGGTATTATCCACGTGACTGTCGAGTATTATTCATACGGCTGTTGTAGTATTATCCACATGACTGTAGATGTATTATCCATACGGCTGTAGTGGTATTATCCACATGATTGTACATGCATTATTCATACGGCTGTATTGGTAACATCCACATGACTGTAGATGTATTATTCCCAGGACTGTACTACAGAGTTGACATCTTGTAAGGTGGATCCAAGGATTTACTGGCCTCATGTTTTGCTACATTCTGTACATATTTACGTACACATGTCTACCTCTACATGCATACATACATACATACCAGGAAAAAGCTTTGAATGGGTACATAGCCTGAGCAAGATACCCATTTTATCGACCAAAGCCAAAGTGTGGATGAACAGCTGGGTTGACTGTGGACAGACTGTCGTAACAAGGGATTCAGATCTGTGCGCTCGACCCTGGGCCGCCCAGGAGTTCGTTACGGAAGGAACGGTAACCGCTGTTTACAGCCATACATGCTGCTATGCGTCCTGTTTACAGCCATGCATGCTGCTATGCGTCCTGTTTACAGCCATGCATGCTGCTATGCGTCCTGTTTACAGCCATACATGCTGCTATGCGTCCTGTTTACAGCCATGCATGCTGCTATGCGTCCTGTTTACAGCCATGCATGCTGCTATGCGTCCTGTTTACAGCCATGCATGCTGCTATGCGTCCTGTTTACAGCCATGCATGCTGCTATGCGTCCTGTTTACAGCCATGCATGCTGCTATGCGTCCTGCTTACAGCCATGCATGCTGCTATGCGTCCTGTTTACAGCCATGCATGCTGCTATGCGTCCTGTTTACAGCCATGCTTGCTGCTATGCGTCCTGTTTACAGCCATGCATGCTGCTGTGCGTCCTGTTTACGGCCATGCATGCTACTATGCGTCATTTTAGAACCATGCATGCTACTATGCGTCATGTTCATAGCCATGCATGCTGATATGCGTCCTGCTTACAGCCATGCATGCTACTGTGTGTCATTTTAGAGCCATGCATGCTGCGTCATTTTTAGAGCCATGCATGCTATTATGCGTCATGTTTACAGCTATGTATGCTGCTATGCGTCATGTTTACAAACACATGCTACTGTACATCCTGTTCACAGCCATATATGTAGCTATGCGTCCAGTTTACAGCCATATATGCTGCTATGCGTCCTGTTTACAGTCATGTGTGCTATTATGTTTTTACAACCATGTGTCATGTTTACAGCCATGTGTGCTGTTATATATGTACAACCATGCATCATGTTTGCAGCCATGTGTGCTGTTATATATTTACAACCATGCGTCATGTTTACAGCCATGTATGCTGTTATATATTTACAACCATGCATGTTTACAGCCATGTGTGCTGTTATATATTTACAACCATGCGTCATGTTTACAGCCATGTGTGGTTATGTATAACCATGTGTCATGTTTACAGCCTGTGTGCCATGTGTGGTTATATATTTACAACCATGGGTCATGTTTACAGCCATGTTTGGTTATATATTTACAACCATGCGTCATGCTTACAGCCATGTGTGGTTATATATTTATAACCATGCGTCATGTTTACAGCCATGTGTGGTTATTTATTTACAACCATGCGTCATGTTTACAGCCATGTGTGTTTATGTATTTACAACCATGCGTCATATTTACAGCCATGTGTGGTTATATATTTACAACAATGCGTCATGTTTACAGCCATGTTTGGTTATATATTTACAACCATGCGTCATGCTTACAGCCAGTGTAGTGATATATTTACAACCATGCGTCATGTTTACAGCCATGTGTGGTTATATATTTATAACCATGCGTCATGTTTACAGCCATGTGTGGTTATGTATTTACAACCATGCGTCATGTTTACAGCCATGTGTGGTTATGTATTTACAACCATGCGTCATGTTTACAGCCATATGTGCTGTTATATATTTACAACCATGCGTCATGTTTACAGCCATGTGTGGTTATATATTTACAACCATGCGTCATGTTTACAGCAATGTGTGGTTATATATTTACAATCATGCGTCATGTTTGCAGACATGTGCTGTTATATATTTACAACAATGCATCATATTTACAGCCATGTGTGGTTATATATTTACAACCATGCATGTTTACAGCCATGTGTGCTGTTATATATTTACAACCATGCGTCATGTTTACAGCCATGTGTGCTGTTATATATTTACAACCTTGCGTCATGTTTACAGCCATGTGTGCTGTTATTTATTTACAACCATGCGTCATGTTTACAGCCATGTGTGCTGTTATATATTTACAACCATGCGTCATGTTTACAGCCATGTGTGCTGTTATATATTTACAACCATGCATCATGTTTACAGCCATGTGTGGTGTTATATATTTACAACCATGCGTCATGTTTACAGCCATGTGTGCTGTTAATATACAACCATGCATGTGTACAGCCATGTGTGCTGTTATATATTTACAACCATGCGTCATGTTTACAGCCATGTGCGGTTATATATTTACAACCATGCGTCATGTTTACAGCCATGTGTGCTGTTATATATTTACAACCATGCATCATGTTTGCAGCCATGTGTGCTGTTATATTTACAACCATGCGTCATGTTTACAGCCATGTGTGCTGTTATATATTTACAACCATGCATGTTTACAGCCATGTGTGCTGTTATATATTTACAACCATGCGTCATGTTTACAGCCATGTGTGGTTATGTATTTACAACCATGCGTCATGTTTACAGCCATGTGTGCTGTTATATATTTACAACCTTGCGTCATGTTTACAGCCATGTGTGCTTTTATTTATTTACAACCATGCGTCATGTTTACAACCATGTGTGCTGTTATATATTTACAACCATGCATCATGTTTACAGCCATGTGTACTGTTATATATTTATAATCATGCGTCATGTTTACAGCCATGTGTGCTGTTATATATTTACAACCTTGCGTCATATTTACAGCCATGTGTGGTTATATATTTACAGCCATGTGTGGTTGTATATTTACAGCCATGTGTGGTTATATATTTACAACCATGCGTCATGTTTACAGCCATGTTTGCTGTTATATATTTACAACCATGCGTCATGTTTACAGCCATGTGTGCTGTTATATATTTACAACCTTGTGTCATGTTTACAGCCATGTGTGCTGTTATTTACAATCATGCGTCATGTTTACAACCATGTGTGCTGTTATAAATTTACAACCATGCATCATGTTTACAGCCATGTGTGCTGTTATATATTTACAACCATGCATGTTTACAGCCATGTGTGCTGTTACATATTTACAACCATGCGTCATGTTTACAGCCATGTGGTTATATATTTACAACCATGCGTCATGTTTGCAGCCATGTGGTTATATATTTACACCCATGCGTCATGTTTACAGCCATGTGTGCTGTTATATATTTACAACCATGCGTCATGTTTACAGCCATGTGGTTATATATTTACAACCATGCGTCATGTTTGCAGCCATGTGGTTATATATTTACACCCATGCGTCATGTTTACAGCCATGTGTGCTGTTATATATTTACAACCATGCGTCATGTTTACAGCCATGTGGTTATATATTTACAACCATGCGTCATGTTTACAGCCATGTGTTCTGTTATATATTTACAACCATGCGTCATGTTTACAGCCATGTGGTTATATATTTACAATCATGCGTCATGTTTACAGCAGTAGAGAGGCCTCCCCAGTTAGTGAGCAACACCACGTAACTTGCCTCCAGGGTTCCCCTGGTGAAGGGTATATCTAGAGTGTCCAGTGTGGTAGTGATGGTTGCCTGGTCATGTAGAGTGTCCAGTGTGGTAGTGATGGTTGCCTGGTCATGTAGAGTGTCCAGTGTGGTAGTGATGGTTGCCTGGTCATGTAGAGTGTCCAGTGTGGTAGTGATGGTTGTCTGGTCATGTAGAGTGTCCAGTGTGGTAGTGATGGTTGCCTGGTCATGTAGAGTGTCCAGTGTGGTAGTGATGGTTGCCTGGTCATGTAGAGTGTCCAGTGTGGTAGTGATGGTTGCCTGGTCATGTAGAGTGTCCAGTCTGGTAGTGATGGTTGCCTGGTCATGTAGAGTGTCCAGTGTGGTAGTGATGGTTGTCTGGTCATGTAGAGTGTCCAGTGTGGTAGTGATGGTTGTCTGGTCATGTAGAGTGTCCAGTGTGGTAGTGATGGTTGCCTGGTCATGTAGAGTGTCCAGTGTGGTAGTGATGGTTGCCTGGTCATGTAGAGTGTCCAGTGTGGTAGTGATGGTTGCCTGGTCATGTAGAGTGTCCAGTGTGGTAGTGATGGTTGTCTGGTCATGTAGAGTGTCCAGTGTGGTAGTGATGGTTGCCTGGTCATGTAGAGTGTCCAGTGTGGTAGTGATGGTTGGTTGCCTGGTCATGTAGAGTGTCCAGTGTGGTAGTGATGGTTGCCTGGCCATGTAGAGTGTCCAGTGTGGTAGTGATGGTTGTCTGGTCATGTAGAGTGTCCAGTGTGGTAGTGATGGTTGCCTGGTCATGTAGAGTGTTCAGTGTGGTAGTGATGGTTACCTGGTCATGTAGAGTGTCCAGTGTGGTAGTGATGGTTGTCTGGTCATGTAGAGTGTCCAGTGTGGTAGTGATGGTTGTCTGGTCATGTAGTGTCCAGTGTGGTAGTGATGGTTGTCTGGTATGTAGAGTGTCCAGTGTGGTAGTGATGGTTGTCTGGTTATGTAGAGTGTCCAGTGTGGTAGTGATGGTTGCCTGGTCATGTAGAGTGTCCAGTGTGGTAGTGATGGTTGCCTGGTCATGTAGTGTTCAGTGTGGTAGTGATGGTTGCCTGGTCATGTAGAGTGTCCAGTGTGGTAGTGATGGTTGCCTGGTCATGTAGAGTGTCCAGTGTGGTAGTGATGGTTGCCTGGTCATGTGGAGTGTCCAGTGTGGTAGTGATGGTTGCCTGGTCATGTAGAGTGTTCAGTGTGGTAGTGATGGTTGCCTGGTCATGTAGGGTGTCCAGTGTGGTAGTGATGGTTGCCTGGTCATGTAGAGTGTCCAGTGTGGTAGTGATGGTTGTCTGGTCATGTAGAGTGTCCAGTGTGGTAGTGATGGTTGTCTGGTCATGTAGAGTGTCCAGTGTGGTAGTGATGGTTGCCTGGTCATGTAGAGTGTCCAGTGTGGTAGTGATGGTTGCCTGTTCATGTAGAGTGTCCAATGTGGTAGTGATGGTTGCCTGGTCATGTAGTGTCCAGTGTGGTAGTGATGGTTGCCTGGTCATGTAGAGTGTCCAGTGTGGGAGTGATGGTTGCCTGGTCATGTAGTGTCCAGTGTGGTAGTGATGGTTGCCTGGTCATGTAGAGTGTCCAGTGTGGTAGTGATGGTTGTCTGGTCATGTAGAGTGTCCAGTGTGGTAGTGATGGTTGCCTGGTCATGTAGAGTGTCCAGTGTGTTAGTGATGGTTGCCTGGTCATGTAGAGTGTCCAGTGTGGTAGTGATGGTTGCCTGGTCATGTAGAGTGTCCAGTGTGGTAGTGATGGTTGCCTGGTCATGTAGAGTGTCCAGTGTGGTAGTGATGGTTGCCTGGTCATGTAGAGTGTCCAGTGTGGTAGTGATGGTTGCCTGGTCATGTAGAGTGTCCAGTGTGGTAGTGATGGTTGCCTGGTCATGTAGAGTGTCCAGTGTGGTAGTGATGGTTGCCTGGTCATGTAGAGTGTCCAGTGTGGTAGTGATGGTTGCCTGGTCATGTAGAGTGTCCAGTGTGGTAGTGATGGTTGCCTGGTCATGTAGAGTGTCCAGTGTGGTAGTGATGGTTGCCTGGTCATGTAGAGTGTCCAGTGTGGTAGTGATGGTTGCCTGGTCATGTAGAGTGTCCAGTGCTGGTAGTGATGGTTGCCTGGTCATGTAGAGTGTCCAGTGTGGTAGTGATGGTTGCCTGGTCATGTAGAGTGTCCAGTGTGGTAGTGATGGTTGCCTGGTCATGTAGAGTGTCCAGTGTGGTAGTGATGGTTGCCTGGTCATGTAGAGTGTCCAGTGTGGTAGTGATGGTTGCCTGGTCATGTAGAGTGTCCAGTGTGGTAGTGATGGTTGCCTGGTCATGTAGAGTGTCCAGTGTGGTAGTGATGGTTGCCTGGTCATGTAGAGTGTCCAGTGTGGCTAGTGATGGTTGTCTGGTTATGTAGAGTGTCCAGTGTGGTAGTGATGGTTGCCTGGTCATGTAGAGTGTCCAGTGTGGTAGTGATGGTTGTCTGGTCATGTAGAGTGTCCAGTGTGGTAGTGATGGTTGTCTGGTATGTAGAGTGTCCAGTGTGGTAGTGATGGTTGCCTGGTCATGTAGAGTGTCCAGTGTGGTAGTGATGGTTGCCTGGTCATGTAGAGTGTCCAGTGTGGTAGTGATGGTTGCCTGGTCATGTAGAGTGTCCAGTGTGGTAGTGATGGTTGCCTGGTCATGTAGAGTGTCCAGTGTGGTAGTGATGGTTGTCTGGTATGTAGAGTGTCCAGTGTGGTAGTGATGGTTGTCTGGTTATGTAGAGTGTCCAGTGTGGTAGTGATGGTTGCCTGGTCATGTAGAGTGTCCAGTGTGGTAGTGATGGTTGCCTGGTCATGTAGGGTGTCCAGTGTGGTAGTGATGGTTGCCTGGTCATGTAGAGTGTCCAGTGTGGTAGTGATGGTTGTCTGGTCATGTAGAGTGTCCAGTGTGGTAGTGATGGTTGTCTGGTCATGTAGAGTGTCCAGTGTGGTAGTGATGGTTGCCTGGTCATGTAGAGTGTCCAGTGTGGTAGTGATGGTTGCCTGGTCATGTAGAGTGTCCAGTGTGGTAGTGATGGTTGCCTGGTCATGTAGAGTGTCCAGTGTGGTAGTGATGGTTGCCTGGTCATGTAGAGTGTCCAGTGTGGTAGTGATGGTTGTCTGGTCATGTAGAGTGTCCAGTGTGGTAGTGATGGTTGCCTGGTCATGTAGAGTGTCCAGTCTGGTAGTGATGGTTGCCTGGTCATGTAGAGTGTCCAGTGTGGTAGTGATGGTTGCCTGGTCATGTAGAGTGTCCAGTGTGGTAGTGATGGTTGCCTGGTCATGTAGAGTGTCCAGTGTGCTAGTGATGGTTGTCTGGTCATGTAGAGTGTCCAGTGTGGTAGTGATGGTTGTCTGGTCATGTAGAGTGTCCAGTGTGGTAGTGATGGTAAGCAGTAGAGTAGTGACGGAGATGTAGAAGGAGAAACATATAGAGGGACATCCCTCACAGTGAGTCTGTGAGCAGGTAGAGGGAGGAGTTTTTTGGTGTGGAAGGGTCAGTGTTGGAGATGGTAATGATGGTGGTGGAGGAGTAGAGCGAGGGTCAGTGTTGGAGGGACCTGCACCCGCCTTTGTCTCGCTTGACACACCACCACCACCACCGTGCCTCCCTCCCTCCCTCCCTCCCCTTTCTATCACCTTCAGAAACTGGACTCTTGAGACGATGGGGGGAGGAGGTGGTCCTGTCACACACACACACACACACGTACGTGGATGATGCTGGTGGTATACGTACATGTAAGTCGTGAAGGAACCGGAGGAGCAGATGTACGTACATTGCTAACCTGAAGGATAGGGTAAACCATAATGGTAAACCATAATGGTAAACCATAATGGTAAACCATGATGGTAAACCATAATGGTAAACCATAATGGTAAACCATAATGATGATATACCACGACTGGAATGATAGAGGCAAATGGATTGTGAAAACTTACATGTTCAGGGAGAAGTGAAGATGGAAGTTAGTGCAGTAGGTATGTATGTATGTACGTATGTGTTTGTATGTATGTACGTATGTATGATTGTATGTATGTACGTATGAGAGCTGACTGAGTGTAGGAGGAGGTTGTGGGACCAACAAGATCACACTGCTCGTCCTAATCTTTACATAATCGACATGAAGGAACAACACCAAATGTGAAGTTCATGTTTGGAGAAGTAGCAGATTCCGTCCCTCCGGCCCCTCGTCTGATAGTTCCTACGGTGGACCAGATATTACATCAGACGTACGCCAAAGACTCTGTCAAATGCAGGTGTTGACTAGCTGGCCATTGACCCATGGATCTCGAATAGGAAGACACTTCTGCAACAACTTAACAGAACGGCGGAATGACATTGTTCATTAGTATGATTACTCACACCCGCCATTATCGCTCACATTACCTTTATGCTCATCATAACATGTTTGACCAGAATATTGATCACGCTATCAGCTGTTAGCTTCTTTCCTGCTTCGAAAATGGGTGAATTATTGACCGTTATGGAAGGGGTCATTCATCTTAGTGTGTGTCGAAGTGATCAGGCAATACTGGATTTTGACTGAGAGAGAGAGAGAGAGAGAGAGAGAGAGAGAGAGAGAGAGAGAGAGAGAGAGAGAGAGAGAGAGAGAGTGAGTGTCGGCCGATGTGATGTTGAGTGGAGAGGTTCGTCGTGGGTGGAGGGATGTGTTATGGAAGAGACAGTAATGTTACTGTAGCACATCACGAACATACACAACATCTGACAACTTTGTGAAAAACAACCAAAAGCTTCACCATAAATTGTTGTTGTTCACACTTAATGTTAAGTGAGGAGTGGATGATGGTGAGGATAAGTGAGGAGTGGATGATGGTGAGGATAAGTGAGGAGTGGATGATGGTGAGGATAAGTGAGGAGTGGATGATAGTGAGGATAAGTGAGGAGGAAAATGATGAAAGTGTTTCCACAGTGTATGGTGGTGATGAACCATTATTAGGAAGGTGAGAGCCAGAGAAAGTGGAAAGATGAAGGGAAGTGTTATGATTTGACTAAACACCTGGACCTGTATGAGGGTGATGGTGAGGTGGCCACACACCTGCTGATGATGGTGAGGTGGCCACACACCTGCTGATGATGGTGAGGTGGCCACATACCTGCTGATGATGGTGAGGTGGCCACATACCTGCTGACGATTGTGAGGTGGCCACATACCTGCTGATGATGGTGAGGTGGCCACACACCTGCTGATGATGGTGAGGTGGCCACATACCTGCTGATGATGGTGAGGTGGCCACACACCTGCTGATGATGGTGAGGTGGCCACACACCTGCTGATGATGGTGAGGTGGCCACACACCTGCTGATGATGGTGGTGGCCACATACCTGCTGATGATGGTGAGGTGGCCACACACCTGCTGATGATGGTGAGGTGGCCACATACCTGCTGATGATGGTGAGGTGGCCACACACCTGCTGATGATGGTGAGGTGGCCACATACCTGCTGATGATGGTGAGGTGGCCACACACCTGCTGATGATGGTGAGGTGGCCACATACCTGCTGATGATGGTGAGGTGGCCACATACCTGCTGATGATGGTGAGGTGGCCACATACCAGCTGAAGGCAGACACACACGTACTGGCTTGGCCGCTACATATAGCGTTGTGTAGGAGGCAGGTGGAAGTGGTCGTCGGTGCGCGAGTTATGGACGGGGCAGGTTAGTCCCCTGGATGATGTGTCAAACGTTGGAAAACATAATCAGAAAACATTTGGACGACGACCTGTTAAGATGAAGCTACGACTAGAGTGGAAGAAACGCTGATATGGGGAAAGATTTCTTGAGTCTCGAACCCTCCATACTTGTATGACGGGTGGTGGTACATCCCAGACTCGCCACAACACACTACACTTGTGCGCGAAATGTTAATGTGCCAAACAACAATCATGGTCGTGGAATCAGTTATGAATATGATATCAGTTCACTGTAACTGGATTCTGTGCCGCAAAAAAAGATACCAACAGCAATGTACTGATTTCAAGTGAAGACGAAGCCTACCAGATCCTTATTGTGTAACCAGTGGTTGGTCTAACTGGCCCGTGGCATTTATAGACACGTTGTGCCAAAGCGTATGAGAAATGTGACCGTGACGTATTAACGCATAAAATGCGAAAGCTGGGAATAACGAGACAACTTGGGTGATGGATGGACCAATTGTGAAGTATTAGATCACAACATGTAATTGTGAACCATGTCGTCTCCATAGTGGAATGCTGTCCCTCAAGGAAGTGTGTTTGCACCCCTCCTGTTCCTCAGTCTTGTATCTGCTGACATTGACGCTAACACGAGCCACAGTTTCATATCACTCTTTCTTAATGAGACACCGGTTTGTATGACGGACGATGATGATAACCGAACATCCTGATAGGCTACAGTGACGTAACCGTTAAGTGAGTCACCGAGAACATGTTTCTCAGTGAGGAGGAATCGCATACACCTCACACAACCGGACAGACAGAGACGCTATCACAAACTAGATGAATATTGTGGAAGACCTTGGAGGGAGTAATAATGTCTAACGATCTAACCTTAAGCCAACACGACACAACAACGGCTGCCTCATTATAGAGGGATGGCTGGCTGGATCCTGCGGACCTTCAAGGCAAGGAAAACCAATGATGCTATTAGTCAAGGTACTAATTTTTTCACGAATTTATTATTCCTGCGTTCTAACATCACAGAAGAAGGCGGGCGAAATTGCGAATTTAGTGTGTCCAGACATCTTTCACATACCATATTGATATGGTAAAGGGACTAATTTACTGTGAACAAGCGAAAATACTGAGGCAATAGTCCTTGGAATGCAGAGGGCAGAGGTGTATCCCGATGATGATGTACGTGTACCTGGTGGAAGGTAGGTATTAGGGTTGTCACAAACTTACATAAGATGGTAAGTACTGGCACGACAGACATGTTGGAAGACTTTGTACCACCTCTGAAATGTGGCGAGAACACTGCGGGCCCAAGACATGTACGTACGTACCATCATGAGAAACAGCCTGGCATGTGATGCACAACTGCATTGGACCACCAGCCAGCCTCCCTGCCCACTGTGGCTCCAGCTTACAACACCTTGGTCGACCAACCACCCAGCGGCAGCCTGGACCCAGCCCGGGCTGTGCCACAGGCTGGGTCCTCAGCACACATATCAGGAGCCCATATGTTTCTGACGTGGGTCTGTCAGAAGTGGATATCCTGGATGGTCTGTCGCAGATACAGCAGACCATCCAGGTGGTAGAGCACCGACAAAAGTGACATATGCAGCAGTGTGATAGCCAGCCGTGGCCCAGGAAACTGTGCGGGAGAAGCCGGTACGTACCGGTGGTAAGGTTTACGTAAGACGCAAGGGAGACCCACCCAAGGTGGCAGGCACAGCACAGCCGGCCTGACCCTGCTTGTGCCTCATCACCTTTAAGGAATGAGTTAACCGGCAGCCCGCCCTGCTGGCTGGCCCCCACGCTTCTGGTCCGGGCCAACCCCAGCTGCACCAACCACCCTTACACACGCCCCTCCCTCCACCCCTCACCTACTGATACCTAACACACAACCCTCCACCCCTCACCTACTGATACCTAACACACAACCCTCCACCCCTCACCTACTGATACCTAACACACAACCCTCCACCCCTCACCTACTGATACCTAACACACAACCCTCCACCCCTCACCTACTGATACCTAACACACAACCCTCCACCCCTCACCTACTGATACCTAACACGCAACCCTCCACCCCTCACCTACTGATACCTAACACACAACCCTCCACCCCTCACCTACTGATACCTAACACGCAACCCTCCACCCCTCACCTACTGATACCTAACACACAACCCTCCACCCCTCACCTACTGATACCTAACACACAACCCTCCACCCCTCACCTACTGATACCTAACACACAACCCTCCACCCCTCACCTACTGATACCTAACACACAACCCTCCACCCCTCACCTACTGATACCTAACACACAACCCTCCACCCCTCACCTACTGATACCTAACACACAACCCTCCACCCCTCACCTACTGATACCTAACACACAACCCTCCACCCCTCACCTACTGATACCTAACACACAACCCTCCACCCCTCACCTACTGATACCTAACACACAACCCTCCACCCCTCACCTACTGATACCTAACACACAACCCTCCACCCCTCACCTACTGATACCTAACACACAACCCTCCACCCCTCACCTACTGATACCTAACACACAACCCTCCACCCCTCACCTACTGATACCTAACACACAACCCTCCACCCCTCACCTACTGATACCTAACACACAACCCTCCACCCCTCACCTACTGATACCTAACACACAACCCTCCACCCCTCACCTACTGATACCTAACACACAACCCTCCACCCCTCACCTACTGATACCTAACACACAACCCTCCACCCCTCACCTACTGATACCTAACACACAACCCTCCACCCCTCACCTACTGATACCTAACACACAACCCTCCACCCCTCACCTACTGATACCTAACACACAACCCTCCACCCCTCACCTACTGATACCTAACACACAACCCTCCAGCCCTCACCTACTGATACCTAACACACAACCCTCCACCCCTCACCTACTGATACCTAACACACAACCCTCCACCCCTCACCTACTGATACCTAACACACAACCCCTCACCTACTGATACCTAACACACAACCCTCCAGCCCTCACCTACTGATACCTAACACACAACCCTCCACCCCTCACCTACTGATACCTAACACACAACCCTCCAGCCCTCACCTACTGATACCTAACACACAACCCTCCACCCCTCACCTACTGATACCTAACACACAACCCTCCAGCCCTCACCTACTGATACCTAACACACAACCCTCCACCCCTCACCTACTGATACCTAACACACAACCCTCCAGCCCTCACCTACTGATACCTAACACACAACCCTCCACCCCTCACCTACTGATACCTAACACACAACCCTCCACCCCTCACCTACTGATACCTAACACACAACCCTCCAGCCCTCACCTACTGATACCTAACACACAACCCTCCAGCCCTCACCTACTGATACCTAACACACAACCCTCCAGCCCTCACCTACTGATACCTAACACACAACCCTCCAGCCCTCACCTACTGATACCTAACACACAACCCTCCAGCCCCTCACCTACTGATACCTAACACACAACCCTCCAGCCCTCACCTACTGATACCTAACACACAACCCTCCAGCCCTCACCTACTGATACCTAACACACAACCCTCCAGCCCTCACCTACTGATACCTAACACACAACCCTCCAGCCCTCACCTACTGATACCTAACACACAACCCTCCAGCCCTCACCTACTGATACCTAACACACAACCCTCACCTACTGATACCTAACACACAACCCTCCAGCCCTCACCTACTGATACCTAACACACAACCCTCCAGCCCTCACCTACTGATACCTAACACACAACCCTCCAGCCCTCACCTACTGATACCTAACACACAACCCTCCAGCCCCTCACCTACTGATACCTAACACACAACCCTCCAGCCCTCACCTACTGATACCTAACACACAACCCTCCAGCCCTCACCTACTGATACCTAACACACAACCCTCCAGCCCTCACCTACTGATACCTAACACACAACCCTCCAGCCCTCACCTACTGATACCTAACACACAACCCTCCAGCCCTCACCTACTGATACCTAACACACAACCCTCCAGCCCTCACCTACTGATACCTAACACAACCCTCCAGCCCTCACCTACTGATACCTAACACACATCCTCCAGCCCTCACCTACTGATACCTAACACACAACCCTCCAGCCCTCACCTACTGATACCTAACACACAACCCTCCAGCCCTCACCTACTGATACCTAACACACAACCCTCCAGCCCTCACCTACTGATACCTAACCACAACCCTCCAGCCCTCACCTACTGATACCTAACACAACCCTCCAGCCCTCACCTACTGATACCTAACACACAACCCTCCAGCCCTCACCTACTGATACCTAACACACAACCCTCCAGCCCTCACCTACTGATACCTAACACACAACCTCCAGCCCTCACCTACTGATACCTAACACACACTCCTCCAGCCCCTCACCTACTGATACCTAACACACAACCCTCCAGCCCTCACCTACTGATACCTAACACACAACCCTCCAGCCCTCACCTACTGATACCTAACACACAACCCTCCTGCCTTCACTCTGATACCTAACACTCCTCCAGCCCTCACCTACTGATACCTACCACAACACTCCTCCAGCCCTCACCTACTGATACCTAACACACAATCCTCCAGCCCTCACCTACTGATACCTAACACACATCCCTCCAGCCCTCACCTACTGATACCTAACACACAATCCCTCCAACCCTCACCTACTGATACCTAACACAACACCCTCCAGCCCTCACCTACTGATACCTAACACACAACCCTCCAGCCCTCACCTACTGATACCTAACACACAACCCTCCAGCCCTCACCTACTGATACCTAACACAACACTCCTCCAGCCCTCACCTACTGATACCTAACACACAACCCTCCAGCCCTCACCTACTGATACCTAACACACATCCTCCAACCCTCACCTACTGATACCTAACACACAACCTCCAGCCCTAACCTAGCTGATACTAACACACAACCCTCCAGCCCTCACCTACTGATACCTAACACACAACCCTCCAGCCCTCACCTACTGATACCTAACACACAACCCTCCAGCCCTCACCTACTGATACCTAACACAACCCTCCAGCCCTCACCTACTGATACCTAACACAACCCTCCAGCCCTCACCTACTGATACCTAACCACAACCCTCCAGCCCTCACCTACTGATACCTAACACACAACCCTCCAGCCCTCACCTACTGATACCTAACACAACCCTCCAGCCCTCACCTACTGATACCTAACACACAACCCTCCAGCCCTCACCTACTGATACCTAACACAACCCTCCAGCCCTCACCTACTGATACCTACACAACACTCCTCCAGCCCTCACCTACTGATACCTAACACACAACCCTCCAGCCCTCACCTACTGATACCTGACACACAACCCTCCAGCCCTCACCTACTGATACCTAACACACAACCCTCCAGCCCTCACCTACTGATACCTAACACACAACCCTCCAGCCCTCACCTGACTGATACCTACACACAACCCTCCAGCCCTCACCTACTGACTACCTACACACAACCCTCCAGCCCTCCACCTACTGATAACTAACATCACAACCTCCAGACCCTCACCTACTGATACCTACCAACACAACCCTCCAGCCCTCACCTAGTGAGACCTAACACACAACCCTCCTGCCTTCACTCTGAAACCTAACACACCATCCCTCACAGCCCCTCACCTACTGATACCTCACACACTACCCTCCAGCCCTCACTTACTGATACCTAACACACAACTCCAGCACTCACTTGATACCTAACACTACAACCTCCAGCCCTCACCTACTGATACCTAACACCCAACCCCTGCCTTCACTCTGATACCTAACACACAACCCTCCAGCCCTCACCTACTGAAACCTAACACACAACCCTCCAGCCTTCACTCTGATACCTAACACACACCCCATCCCTCACCACTATACCTGACACACCACCCTCCAGCCCTCACCTGCCTGATCACCTAACACATCCCTCGAGCCCTCACCTACTGGATACCTAACACACAACCCTCCAAGCCCTCACCTACTGGATACCTAACACACAATCCTCCAGCCCTCACCTGATGATACCTAACACAACATCCTCCAGCCCTCACCTACGGATACCTAACACACAACCTCAGCCCTCACCTATGATACCTAACACAACACTCCTTCAGCCCTCACCTACTGTTACCTAACACACAACCTTCCAGCCCTCACCTACTGGATACCTAACACACAACCATCCAGCCCTCACCTACTGAGACCTAACACACAACCTCCTGCCTTCACTCTGATACTAACACACAACCCTCAGCCCTCACTACTGTTACCTAACACAACCATCCAGCCCTCACCTGATGATACCTAACACAACCCTCCAGCCTCACCTTACTGATACCTAACACAACACTCCTTCAGCCCTCACCTACTGGATACCTAACACAACCTCCAGCCCTCACTTACTGATACCTAACACTCAACCCTCCAGCCTCACCTATGATACTAACACACAACCTCCTGCCTTCACTCTGATACTAACACAACCCTCCAGCCCTCACCTAGTGATACCTAACACACAAACCTCCAGCCCTCACCTGATGATACCTAACACAACCTTCCAGCCCTCACCTTCTGATACCTAACACATCCTTTTTCCCGAATTATTTTTCAGATATTGGAAGGTTTCCAACTGCAATTGGAAAGCAAAATTTGCTTTGAACATATTGTTCTCTTGTATTATGGCTAACATAAGTTTTACTGTACTTCCATGACCTGGGCTGGGGTGGTGATGGGAAATTAGTACACACTTCATTGCTGATTGTACCAACCAGATTTTGATAACAGGAGTGATGGTTGCACCAAGGATGATGGCTACTGTTTAGTAGAGTGATGCTAATGATAATGATGGTGCTTTCCAGTAAACATAAACTTAGATCACACAGAACTAAGATAGTTCCCTTTATAAGTGGTTTAATGATTTACACTACTGTACAGGATTTCCAACCTTCTAGGAAATTCAAACAAAGATAGGGTTGAATCCCATGTTCCAACCCCCGTAGGTGTAAAAGGTAATGAAGAATATGTGCAGGAGTTTCTTTATATGTTGAAGACTTACTGTAATATCTGAAACAATACATTTCTCAAATGTTGTCATACATGTTATTATGAAAATGAAAAACGTAAACATAAAAGAATTCAACTTCAACCGTAATCCATCAGATGCAAGACAGTGGGAAGTTTTAGATACCCTAGGCAACCCACATTTTAATTTTCTTGGAGATATCAGCCTACCACACATACAGTAGAGATGGCTTGGAAAAAATATTACTTTAGAGATGACTAGGAAACAATATTACCATTGAGATGACTTAGAAACAATATTACTCCAGAGATGGCAAGGGAAACAGTATTACTGTAGAGATGGCAAGGAAACAGTATTACTGTAGAGATGGCAAGGAAACAGTATTACTGTAGAGATGGCAAGGAAACAATATTACTGTAGAGATGGCTTAGAAACTATATCGCCGTAGAGATGGCTAGGAAACAATTTGCTTCTGTTTTTTGTACAGTAAGGTTCTGTAAAATGCTAGCTGCTGGTAATGTGAGCCTAATGGGATTTGACCAGTCTAGACCCTGGTGCTTATGGAGGTAAGATGAAGGATATTCGATTACTTGTAATCAAAGTCATTTCCCTGTTTAGGGGTGATTATACCCAAGCAGTTATCGTTGCCAGCTACCATGCAGAAGGTCCTGGGTTTGAGTTGTAGCTGTTGGAGGGTATTGTGTGTTTATGAAAGTGTGCATTAGTATGCACAATATTCATGTCTATATACCTCCACATTTGTATGGTAAGGTTCTGTAAAATGTTAGCTGATGGTAATGTGAGCCTGATGGGATTTGACCAGTCTAGACCCTGGTGCTCATGGATGAGACAAAGGGTATTTAGTTACATGTAATTGAAGTCATTTCCCTATTTAGGGGTGATCATAGCTGAACAGATAGCATTCCTAGCTACTACATAAAAGGTCCTGGGTATGAGTCCTGGCTGTTGGAGGGTATAATGTGTTCTATGAAAATGCACGTTCATATTCAATATATTCATGTTCATATACATATTCATTTACTCAGTAAGGTTCTGTAAAATGCTAGCTGCTGGTAATGCGAAACTGATGGAATTTGACCAGTCTAAATCCCACTCATGGATGAGACTAAGGGTATTTGATTACTTGTAATTGAACAGTCATTTCCCTATTTAGGGGTGATCATAGCCATGCGGTTAGCATTCCTGACTACCATTCAAAAGGTCTTGAGTTTGAGTCCTGGCTGTTGGAAGGAGGTAAATATTATGCTTAAGACCAGAGAACAAATTGTAACATCAGTGAAGGGGGAAGGGGGAAAGTGATAACAACTAGTGAGGAGATGGAGTGAATATTTTGATGGTTTGTTGAATGTGTTTGATGATAGAGTGGCAGATGTAGGGTGTTTTGGTCAGGGTGGTATGTGAAGTAAGAGGGTCAGGGAGAATGGTTTGGTTGTTTGGTTAAGAGAGAAGAGGTAGTGAAAACTTTGTGGAAGATGGAATCTGGCAAGGCGGCAGGTTTGGATATTATTGCAATTAAGTTTACTAAAAAAGGGGTTGACTGTGTTATTGATTGGTTGGTAAGGATATTCATTGTATGTATGGATCATGGTGAAGAGCCTGAGGTTTGGCAGAATGCATGCATAGTGCCACTGTACAAAGGCAAAGGGGATAGAAGTGAATGTTCAAACTACAGAGGCATAAGTTTGTTGTGGATACCTGGGAAATTATATGGGAGAATATTGATTGAGAGGGTGAAGGTATGTACAGAGCATCAGATTGGGGAAGAGCAGTGTGGTTTCAGAAGTGGTAGAGGATGTGTGGATCAGGTGTTTGCTTTGAAGAATAAGTGTGAGAAATACTTAGAAAAACAGATGGGTTTGTATGTAGCATTTACTGATCTGGAGAAGACATATGATACGGTTGATAGAGATACCTTGTGGAAGATCTTAAGAGTATATGGTATGGGAGGTAAGTTGCTAGAAGCAGTGGTTTTTCACCTCCCTAACAACCCCATCCATAAACAAATTAAACAGCCATGGAGACATCACGCACCCCTGCTACAAACCGACAGTCACTGAGAACCAATCTTTTTCCTCTCTTCCTGCTCATACACATGCCTTACATCCTCGATAAAAACTTCTCACTGCTTCTAACAACTTGCCTCCCACACCATATACTCGTAATACCTTCCACAGAGCATCTCTATCAACCCTATCGTATGCCTTCTCCAGATCCATAAATGCCACATACAAATCCATTTGCTTTTCTAAGTATTTCTCACATACATATCCTCTATCATTTCTGAAACCATACTGCTCCTCCCCAACCTGATGCTCTGTACATGCCTTCACCCTCTCAATCAATACCCTCCCATATAATTTACCAGGAATACTCAACAACCTTATACCTCTGTAATTTGAGCACTCACTCTTATCCCCTTTGCCTTTGTACAATGGCACTATGCATGCATTCTGCCAATCCTCAGGCACTTCACCATGAGCCATACATACATTGAATATCATCACCAACCAGTCAACAACAGTCACCCCCTTTTTAAATAAATTCCACTGCAATACCATCCAAACCCGCCGCCTTGCCTTCTTTCATTTTCTGCAAAGCTTTCACTACCTCTTCTCTCTTTACCAAATCATTCTCCCTGACCCTCTCACTTTGCACACCACCTCGACCAAAACACCCTATATCTGCCACTCTTATCTTCTAACAAATTTAACAAACCTTAAAAATACTCACTCCATCTCCTTCACACATCACCACTACTTGTTATTACTTTCCCATTATCCCCCTTCACCAATGTTCCCATTTGTTCTCATGTCTTAGTCACTTTATTTACCTCTTTCCAAACATCTTTTTATTTTCCCTAAAATTTAATGATACTCTCTCACCCCAACTCTCATTTGCCCTCTTTTTCACCTCTTGCACCTTTTTCTTGACCTCCTGCCTCTTTCTTTTAAACTTCCCCGTCATTTGCACTATTTCCCTGTAAAATTGTCCAAATGCCTGTCTCTTCTCTTTCACTAATAATCTTACTTCTTCATTCCACTACTCACTACCCTTTCTAATCTGCCCACCTCTCATGCTTCTCATGCCACAAGCATCTGTTGTGCAACAACAGTTCTACCTTATCTTGGATCGATATGGACTGGTGTTTAAGTTTGACGTCACGACTGACACTCTCATATGTCTTAGAAGCCATAGTTAGGGTTAGATTTAAGCAAAATAGGCTGAGAATCTCACAGAATTGTGGTATCACCAACAACAAGTGCAGTATAAAGAATGTAAATGAGCGTGCCCTACACACAACGCTATCTGTAGCCGCCCAATAAACTAGACTGGTGGCTGCTATGCTGTGATTCTGTAGAAGTACAGTACTTCTTTATATCTTTCCTTACAAGTTCATTGCAAAGTTTTTTGTGGTGGCTTCTAGTGCCCAGTCTTTTCATCTCTCAAGGTTGTGGTTGTTGCCCCCTCATGTTTTCTTATCCATCACCTCTCCTAATTGTTACAATCTTTGTTGCTTACCTCAGGAACTTCTCATTTATAGTTTTAGTTTTTTGTGCTCTTCAAATATGGGGACCAAACTTGAGAATCACATCAAAGTTTTATCCTAATATGTGTTGGGAATAGTTTGCGTAACATATCCTTACTCAAACACTTCATTATACCAATGATTTTTATGAAGTGACAATTTTTCTGAGGTAGAGTTTTGGCTGCAGTTATGATATTAATCTTGTGACCTTGACATCATCTGTAAATGTATTCAGATATGAAGAGTCCACCCTTTTGGGAAGATCTAGAAGAGCAATGGTCTTAGTACCGAGCCCAAGGGCTCACTGTTGCTTTGGGCAGGTAGTCTGAATAGGCCAACTAGGCCATTACCTAGGGTGGTAGCTCAAGATGGGGCCGCAAATTTTGATTAATAGCTTTGTACTTTGTCATAAGCAGTTATGTGGAAAAAATTTTATGAACTCGTAGTCACTAACATCTTCAAATGTTTGTTAAACCATTTATTTTTAAAACCTGAATGATGTCTATGTAGTTCTAGTGTGTGTGATGACTTTGCAGAATTGGTTTAAGGACAGCTGAAAGGGTAAATCCTGTACTACCACCGATAATCCTAACTCATTTCAAAAAGGCTTCTTAGATATGCATCCTTTGTTCCTTTCCATTGAGGTAATTTTTTTTTCCATCGAAGCATTTCTTCTTTGAGATCCAGTTTCTTTACTACACTTTTATGTGAAAGTGTCAAATGCTCTTTTTTTTTTTATATATCTAATGAAATTTGCTCATTCATTAGCCCTTTCTCTGTGGCAGTCCAGATATCCACTGTACACTGTGTTTGAAGGATATTCATGATTCATTTAAAAAGAATATCTCCAGTTTTTTTTTTTCATTATGGCTAGCTAGAACATAATTTTCTAAACGATGTGATATACAGCTTATCATTTTGAAACATTTGTTTACTAGTGTTTCGCACCCTTTAACTTTTGTTAATCCCTGGGATGAGTTACAAGTAATTGTTTTTGGAAGTGATTTTGTCACAAACAAATATGATTACTGAGGGTTTTCATCACTAATATGTACTGTCTTGTCAGAGTGTTAAAGCTTCACAAATTAACTTTTACATGACAAGAAGGCAAAACTTTTTTATAAACCTCACATGTCTTGACTTTAACTAACCAGCATATAGAACAAATTTACACTGTAGCATCTGGTAGTATTGCATGTTATATCATTACAAGCTTTAATAGCTGTATATTTCTCCTTGAGGCAGAGGTGGCCAATTTCAGATATGTAATTGTAGGTGTAGGCCTCACCAGCTGTAAACAGAAAAAATTACAGGGTCATATATGTCCCAACTGCAGTGAATGGGTTAGTCTCAGAAATTTAAGCACGACCTTTTTGTTAACTTGTGTTGTCTTTTAGGTAGTTTCTTGCAAGTAGTAATCAGTTTGCTTTCCAGTGTTTTACATACAGATGCTCCTCAACTTATGATGTTACATTTTGATAAACCTATC
This sequence comes from Panulirus ornatus, assembly GCF_036320965.1. NCBI lineage: Eukaryota > Metazoa > Arthropoda > Malacostraca > Decapoda > Palinuridae > Panulirus > Panulirus ornatus. Next base: position 6,144,020 of record NC_092245.1, on the reverse strand, counting down.
ATATATTGAAATATTATGTCAGAAATACCTTTTGATACATTTATACTGAACATCTAACCTACTAAACATCATAGCTTATCCTAGCTTACCTTAAATGTCCTCAAAACACTTACATTATCCTACAGTTGGACAAAATCATCTAACACAAAGCCTATTTTATAATAAAGTGTTCCTTTACTATGAACTTTCATGGTGCCTGAGGTATAACTTCATGCTGGGCAATTATCTTTTAAACTGTAGAGTAACAGTTGTTTACACTCGTGATTGGGTGGTTGACTGGAAGCTGCGGCTTTCTGCTGATGCGCAGCATCTTGAGATAGTATCGCATCGCATATTGCTAGCCCAAGAAAATATCAAAATACTAAGTACAGTTTCTATTGAATGCATATTGTTATCACACCATCATAGTCGAAAAATCATGAGTCAGACCATTTTAAGTTGGAGAGCATCTGTATATCAATCATTAGATAGAACAGTGTTTAGTTTAATTTGATTTCTTAACCTTCCTTTTTAAGATGGGCTTAATGTTAACTGTTACTCATTCTCTTGGCACAGCGCCCTTTTCCAGAAAAATGTTTACCATTGAGAAGAGCTTGCCTTTTTGCATAACACTCAATACAGGATAATATAGAGTTAAGAATAAGATGTATATGAATCATGCTTTGTGGATTATTATGTTTAAATTGGACAGTGTGTGTGTCTGTGGATTGAATGTAAGCAACTTGTGTGTATGTAAGGCAGAAAGAAAAGATGGGAACTGTTGTAGGGAGGGCAACTTGACAGCTACTGTAATGCTGACTGCACTTCCATCTCTAGACCTCCTGATACCTAGTTATTAGGACCTCCCTAAACATTAGTTGCCTTCTGCCTGCCACCTGAGTAATTACATATTGGGAAATTACCTATTTGGGGAAGATTTACACTTATGGGGCCACATCTTTAGAACATTCTATACTATCATATATCATCTTAAACCTATGTATGTTGCCTGCATTAACCATTTACTTAGTCATTTTAATCCATTCATCCATCATTCTGATGCTATATAAGTACTTTACTTATTTTGTGTCTTCTGGCTGCTCTATCCTTTTTTCTCTCAAAGAACTAAACTGTTCTCAGTCTATCTTTTATATATTTATTTTTATAAATTAAAGGTTGTAATCAGGTCACCTCTTGGTCCTCTCTCCTCCAGGGCATAATTTTGGTACCATTTTTGTTGCCCTCCTCTTTGTGCTCATTTAGGTGGTGACCAAACTTGAGAAGCATTTTCTAGTTTTTGCCTTGTGTAGAATACAAACAGTTTGCTAAATATGTCTTTAGTCATAGAATTGAATGCAAATCTAATATTGGCCAGCAGACAGTTTGTCTCACTATTCTCCTAGTGTGGGACTATAGCAACAGGTTAGGGACTATGTCACCTCTCAAGTCATTCTCACACACAAAATCCTGAAGCATATTTTTGACTAAATCATAATCATATTGAGGCCTTCTCTCACCCATTTCCTGATTAGGTTGAATTCTATCATCAATGTATCAGACCAACGGTGGAGTCTGTCAAGCTTCCCTTGTAAGAAAATGCAATCATGTCTGCTATTCACTTCTCTTTACATCATCTGCAAAGTTATTGTTTGGAATCCATACCTTGTGGCCAATCATTCACATAAATCAGGAATAATAAGTCCCAAAAGAGAATCATAAGGCACTTTGCTTGTCACCTTGTCTCATTTGGAGAAGACTTCAGTGACATATGTCATTTTATCCTTCCTCTAAAACAATAAAAGTCTAATCCATTGAATGAGTCTTCCCTTAGTCCTGTCTTGTGATTCAGCTTCTTAAAGAGCCTTCTGTGTAGAACAGTGCCCAATGCTTTCTGGCAATGAATATACAGACAATCTACCCAGCCTTCCCCTTTTCTGAAACAGAGCTCCCTTTTTCATAGATATGTAAGAGGTTCATTATATGTGACCACCTTTCCCTAAGACTGTGTTACCTTTCACTTAGGTAATTTCTCCTATGTAGAAAGTGATCCATTTACTTTCTTAGTGACTTTTCCAGTGTCTTACAAACTACATTTTTCAAGGAGACTGGGTAATTCAGAGCCAGTCTCCTTGTAGATGGGTTTGAAGTTCACCATTTTTCACTATCTTGGCACTTTGCCTTTCTCCAGGGACATCTTAAGCAGTATTTCGAGAGATCTGTCTAATGTATCTGCACATTTTCAGCACATATGGTAAAATTTAGTTAGGACTATGGGCCTTGTGTGGATCAAAACCCTTTAGGATTCTTTTGATGACTTTTCTAGATGGACCTCCATAGAGCAGCAGTTAGCAATCCTGACTGTGATATGTACATGCCGCCTAGGTTCGAGCTTATAGGTTTGAATCCTAGTTGAGTTGTTAGTCCACAGTCAACCCAGCTGTTCATTAAACCCCAGGGTTGTTTGTACAATGAGTACTTAGACTCAAATCATCTGAAAAAATATATATATATATATATATACAGCGACAAAGTATAATAAAAATAAAAATAATATATATTATATTATACTTTGTCGCTGTCTCCTGCGTTTGCGAGGTAGCACAAGGAAACAGACGAAAGAAATGGCCCAACCCCCCCCATACACATGTATATACATACGTCCACACACGCAAATATACATACCTACACAGCTTTCCATGGTTTACCCCAGACGCTTCACATGCCTTGATTCAATCCACTGACAGCACGTCAACCCCGGTATACCACATCGCTCCAATTCACTCTATTCCTTGCCCTCCTTTCACCCTCCTGCATGTTCAGGCCGCGATCACACAAAATCTTTTTCACTCCATCTTTCCACCTCCAATTTGGTCTCCCTCTTCTCCTCGTTCCCTCCACCTCCGACACATATATCCTCTTGGTCAATCTTTCCTCACTCATTCTCTCCATGTGCCCAAACCACTTCAAAACACCCTCTTCTGCTCTCTCAACCACGCTCTTTATATTTCCACACATCTCTCTTACCCTTACGTTACTCACTCGATCAAACCACCTCACACCACACATTGTCCTCAAACATCTCATTTCCAGCACATCCATCCTCCTGCGCACAACTCTATCCATAGCCCACGCCTCGCAACCATAGAACATTGTTGGAACCACTATTCCTTCAAACATACCCATTTTTGCTTTCCGAGATAATGTTCTCGACTTCCACACATTCTTCAAGGCCCCCAGAATTTTCGCCCCCTCCCCCACCCTATGATCCACTTCCGCTTCCATGGTTCCATCCGCTGCCAGATCCACTCCCAGATATCTAAAACACTTCACTTCCTCCAGTTTTTCTCCATTCAAACTCACCTCCCAATTGACTTGACCCTCAACCCTACTGTACCTAATAACCTTGCTCTTATTCACATTTACTCTTAACTTTCTTCTTCCACACACTTTACCAAACTCAGTCACCAGCTTCTGCAGTTTCTCACATGAATCAGCCACCAGCGCTGTATCATCAGTGAACAACAACTGACTCACTTCCCAAGCTCTCTCATCCCCAACAGACTTCATACTTGCCCCTTTTTCCAAAACTCTTGCATTTACCTCCCTAACAACCCCATCCATAAACAAATTAAACAACCTTATCTTATCTGAAAAAAATTTCAAAGAGGCAATTTGTTTCTATTGGCAAAATGTTATGGTAGAGTCTATTTGTAACGTGATATGTCAGTCCATTTTGACATGCGTAAAATGAAGTCAGCAAAACTTTTATTTGGACTTTCATGCGTCTCACCAAAACTTAACCCTTTTCTCCTTTAACAGGTGTTCTAACAGCAAATATCAATTTTCAAATTGTATAAACAATGAATAAGCTGTACTATTATAATTACGATTGCATTTTTTTAATTGCCTGCTTTCAAGGTACTGCCAATCAGCAGGGTAACAATGGTAAATGCAGGTGACCATCACTTAACACATGATCTTAAATAACTGCAACTTGTAAAGAATGTCAAATCATAGGCTACTTTATCACACCAGTGTAAGACATTCATGGGCTGAAAAAACAAGAGTGAGCAGTGTCTGATGAATGAGTCAATCTGTCTCTCCCAGCATCAAAACAAAAGAAACAGCAAAAAATACCCGTAACTTATGAACATGATCAAAACTACTTCTACAGAATCAAGAAAAAATAGAATAGTTATTTTGCTTTTATCTTGGCTTATCCAAAGATGTTCTTTTAAGACTTTCTTTGTTCATCCGTTTTATGCTGCTATTCTTATTGCTTGCTCTCACATCTAAACTGGCTGGCTAGAATGTCAGTGTTTGTAGTGTATATGGTGTGAGTTTTTAGAAAAATGTTAAGCAATTTTTTTAGAATTTGTAAGAAAAACTTGAACTGGAGTTCGGTGTTCATAACATTAATGACATACTTTCTCCTTTCTAGGCTACCAGAGGACCACAGTGGTTATGACCGTTCTAGTCATTGTAAGAAAAACTTGAACTGGAGTTCGGTGTTCATAACATTAATGACATAATTTCTCCTTTCTAGGCTACCAGAGGACCACAGTGGTTATGACCGTTCTAGTCATTTCTATGAAGGTAGACGAGATGAGGGCCTTGGCTACAATGGCCCTGGAGTCGCCCCTCCTGGAATGCGCTGTGCTTATCCTAACGATCGAGATCAAGATTTCCCTACCAGAGGTCGGTTGCGGCCATACACTCGAGGACCTTATGGGGGAGGACGCCCTGATCAGGGAGACTATCGGTGGGGAAATAGTCAGTATAGATATCTTCATCAAGACCCGTATGCTGAAGAAAAAGTGGTGGTACGAAGAGGGGCTGCACCACCTACTTCAACTTCACCACCACCTCTTCCACGTTCTGCGGCATCACGGCCCTCAAGGTTGCACTCTGGGAGCAGCAGTATGAGCAAGAGACGAGGACCTGCTAGTAGATCTGGTTCAGAATCCCGATCAACAAGTAGAAGCAGCAGTAGTAGCAGTAGTAGCAGCAGCAGTAGTCGTTCCACTTCAAGCAGTTCTAGGTCACCATCTCCAAGACGAATGAGTGTTGGGAGCATGCCCAGTGGAGGTCTCCTAACTCCTGGTGGTGGGGGGCTGGGTTCACCACAGGAAGAGAAGAGACCTCTAGCTATCTGTGTAAGAAACCTCCCACCATGGTCTACAGGTAAAGATTTACAGACATACACATGCATACACACACACACACATACACATACACACACACATTATGTGTGTATATATATATTTTTTTATTTATTTTATTTGCTTTGTCGCTGTCTCCCACATTAGCGAGGTAGCACAAGGAAACAGATGAAAGAATGGCCCATCCCACCCACATACACATGTATATACATACACATCCACACACGCAAATATACATACCTATACATCTCAATGTACACTTATGTATACACAGACATATACATATATACACATGTACATAATTCATACTGTCTGCCTTTATTTATTCCCATCGCCACCTCACCACACATGGAATAACAACCCCCTCCCCCCTCATGTGTGCGAGGTAGCGTTAGGAAAAGATAACAAAGGCCCCATTTGTTCACACTCAGTCTCTAGCTGTCATGTAATAATGCACCGAAACCACAGCTCCCTTTCCACATCCAGGCCCCACAGAACTTTCCATGGTTTACCCCAGACGCTTCACATGCCTTGGTTCAATCCATTGACAGCACGTCGACCCCGGTATACCACATCATTCCAATTCACTCTATTCCTTGCACGCCTTTCACCCTCCTGCATGTTCAGGCCCCGATCACTCAGAATCTTTTTCACTCCATCTTTCCACCTCCAATTTGGTCTCCCACTTCTCCTCGTTCCCTCCACCTCTGACACATATCTCCTCTTGGTCAATCTTTCCTCACTCATTCTCTCCATGTGACCAAACCATTTCAAAACACCCTCTTCTGCTCTCTCAACCACACACTTTTTATTTCCAAACATCTCTCTTACCCTTACGTTACTTACTCGATCAAACCACCTCACACCACATATTGTCCTCAAACATCTCATTTCCAGCACAGCCACCCTCTTGCGCACAACTCTATCCATAGCCCACACCTCGCAACCATACAACAATGTTGAAACCACTATTCCTTCAAACATACCCATTTTTGCTTTTCGAGATAATGTTCTCGACTTCCAAACATTCTTCGAGGCTCCCAGAATTTTCGCCCCCTCCCCCACCCTATGATTCACTTCCACTTCCATGGTTCCATCCGATGCCAGATCCACTCCCAGATATCTAAAACACTTTACTTCCTTCAGTTTTTCTCCATTCAAACTTACCTCCCAATTGACTTGACCCTCAACCCTACTGTACCTAATAACCTTGATCTTATTCTCATTTACTCTCAACTTTCTTCTTTCACACACTTTACCAAACTCAGTCACCAGCTTCTGCAGTTTCTCACATGAATCAGCCACCAGCATCACCAGCTTCTGCAGTTTCTCACATGAATCAGCCACCAGCGCTGTATCATCAGCGAACAACAACTGACTCGCTTCCCAAGCTCTCTCATCCACAACAGACTTCATACTTGCCCCTCTTTCCAAAACTCTTGCATTCACCTCCCTAACAACCCCATCCATAAACAAATTAAACAACCATGGAGACATCACACACCCCTGCCGCAAACCAACATTCACTAAGAACCAATCACTTTCCTCTCTTCCTACACGTACACATGCCTTACATCCTCGATAAAAACTTTTCTGCTTCTAACAACTTACCTCCCACACCATATATTCTTAATACCTTCCACAGAGCATCTCTGTTAACTCTATCATATGTCTTCTCCAGATCCAAAGATAATACATACAAATCCATTCGCTTTTCTAAGTATTTCTCACATATATTCTTCAAAGCAAACACCTGATCCACACATTCTCTACCACTTCTGAAACCACACTGCTCTTCCCCAATCTGATGCTCTGTACATGCCTTCACCCTCTCAATCAATACCCTCCCAAATAATTTCCCAGGAAGCTCAACAAACTTACACCTCTGTAATTTGAGCACTCACTCTTATCCCCTTTGCCTTTGTACAATGGCACTATGCAAGCATTCTGCCAATCCTCAGGCACCTCACCATGAATCATACATACATTGAATAACCTTACCAACCAGTCAACAATACAGTCACCCCCTTTTTTAATAAATTCCACTGCAATACCATCCAAACCTGCTGCCTTGCCGGCTTTCATTTTCCACAAAGCTTTTACTACCTCTTCTCTGTTTACCAAATCATTTTCCCTAACCCTCTCACTTTGCACACCACCTCAACCAAAACACCCTATATCTGCCTTTCTAACATCAAACACATTCAACAAACCTTCAAAATACTCACTCCATCTCCCTCTCACATGACCACTACTTATCGTGTTTCATTTTCCCCGTGGTCTCCCACTTCTCCTTGTTCCCTCCACCTCTGACACATATACCCTTTTCGTCAATCTTTCCTCACTCATTCTCTGCATGTGACCAAACCATTTCAAAACACCCTCTTTTGCTCTCTCAACCACACTCTTTATATTACCACACATCTCTCTTACCCTTTCATTACTTACTCGATCAAACCACCTCACACCACATATTGTCCTTAAACATCTCATTTCCAACACATCCACCGTCCTTCGCACAACTCTGTCTATAGCCCACGCCTCGCAACCATACGACATTGTTGGAAGCACTATTCCTTCAAACATACCCATTTTTGCTTTCTGAGATGATGCTCTCGACTTCCACACATTCTTCAAGGCTCCCAGAATTTTCGTCCCCTCCCCCACCCTATGATTCACTTCTGCTGCCAAATCCACTCCCAGATATCTAAAACACTTCACTTCCTCCAGTTTTTCTCCATTCAAACTTACCCCCCAATTGACTTGTACCACAACCTTACTGTACCTAATAACCTTGCTCTTATTCACATTTACTCTCAGCTTTCTTCTTCTATACACTTTGCCAAACTCAGTCACCAGCTTCTGCAGTTTCTCACCTGAATCAGCCACCAGCACTGTATCACCAGCTGGTTTCAATTCTCACGCTCTCTCATCCACAACGGACTGCATACTTGCCCCTCTTTCCAAAACTCTTACATTCACCTCCCTAACAACCCCATCCATAAACAAATTAAACAACCATGGAGACATCACACACCCCTGCCACAAACCGACATTCATTAAGAACCAATCACTTTCCTCTCTTCTTACTCATCACATGCCTTACGCATGCCTTACATCGCTCGATAAATACTTTTCACTGCTTCTAGCAAGTTTCATCCCACACCATATATTCTTAATACCTTCCACAAAGCAACTGTACCAACTCTGTCATATGCCTTCTCCAGATCCATAAATGCTACATACAAATCCATTTGCTTTTCTATGTATTTCTCACATACATTCTTCAAAACAAACACCTGTTCCACACATCCTGTACCACTTCTGAAACCATACATATATATTTATTTATTTATTTTATTATACTTTGCCACTGTCTCCCGCGTTAGCGAGGTAGGGCAAGGAAGCAGAGGAAAGAATGGCCCAACCCACCCACATACATGTCCACACACGCCCATATAGATATCGATACATCTCAAAGTATACATATATATACACACACAGACATATACATATATACACATGTACATAAGTCATACTGTCTGCCCTTATTCATTCCTGTCGCCACCCTGCCACACATGAAATGACAACCCACTCCCCCGCATGTGCACGAGGTAGCTCTAGGAAAACACAACAAAGGCCACATTTGTTCACACTCAGTCTCTAGCTGTCATGTATAATGCACCGAAATCACAGCTCCCACATATGCATATATACACATGTACATATTCATACATACTGCCTTCATCCATTCCTGCCACACATGAAATGGCACCCCCCTCCCCTCGCGTGCATTGGAGGTATTGCTAAGAAAAGACAACAAAGGCCACATTCATTCACACTCAGCCTCTAGCTGTTAAGTATAATGCACCAAAACCACAGTTCCCTTTCCACATCCAGGCCCCACAGAACTTTCCGTGGTTTACCCCAGATGCTTCATATGCCCTGGTTCAATCCATTGACAGCACGTCAACCCTGGTATACCATATCATTCCAGTTCACTCTATTCCTTACACACCTTTCACCCTCCTGTATGTTTAGGCCCTGATCGCTCAAAATCTTTTTCACTCCATCCTTCCACCTCCAATTTGGTCTCCCACCTCTCGTTCCCTCCACCTCTGACACATATATCCTCTTGGTCAATCTTTCCTCATCCATTCTCACCATGTGACTAAACCATTTCAATACACCATCTTCTGCTTTCTCAACCACACTCTTTTATTACCACACATCTCTCTCACCCTTTCATTACTTCCTTGATCAAACCACCTCACACCACATATTGTCCCCAAACATCTCATTTCCAACACATCCACCCTCCTCCACACAACACTATCTATAGCCCATGCTTCACAACCATATAACATTGTTAGAACCACTATTCCTTCATACATACCCATTTTTGTTCTCCGTGATAATGTTCTCACCTTCCACACATTCTTCAATACTCCCAGAACCTTCACCCCCTCCCCCACCCTGTGACTCGCTTCTGCTTTCATGGTTCCATCTGTAGCCAAATCCACTCCCAGATATATAAATGTAAATGATGAAGAGCTTGTAGATTTGTGTGCTGAAAAAGGACTGGTGATTGGCAACACCTGGTTTTAAAAGAGAGATATTCATAAGTATACATATGTCAGTAGGAGAGATGGCCAGAGAGTATTATTAGATTACGTGTTAATTGATAGGCACGCGAAAGAGAGACTTTTGGATGTTAATGTGGTGAGGGGGACAACTGGAGGGATGTCTGATCATTATCTTGTGGAGGCAAAGGTGAAGATTTATAGAGGTTTTCAGAAAAGAAGAGAGAAGGTAGGGTTGAAGAGAGTGGTGGGCATAAGTGAGCTTGGAAAGGAGACTTGTGTGAGGAAGTACCAGGAGAGACTGAGTAGAGAATGGAAAAAGGTGGGACCAAATGACGTAAGGGGAGTGGTGAAGGAATGGGATGTATTTTGGGAAGCAGTGATGGCTTGTGCAAAAGATGCTTGTGGCATGAGAAAGGTAGGAGGTGGGCAGATTAGAAAGGGTAGAGTGGTGGGATGAAGATGTGGGATTGTTAGTGAAAGAGAAGAGAGAGGTGTTTAGACGATTTTTGCAGGGAAGTAGGGCAAATGACTGGGATATGTATAAAAGAAAGAGGTAGAAGGTCAAGAGAAAGGTGCAAGAGATGAAAAGAGGGCAAATAAGAGTTGGGTTGAGAGAGTATCATTAACTTTTAGGGAGAATAAAAAGGATGATTTGGAAGGAGGTAGATAAAATGCGTAAGACAAGAGAACAAATGAGAACATTGATGAAGAGGGCTAATGGGGAGGTAATAAAGTAGTGGTGAAATGAAAAGGAGATGGAGTGAGTATTTTGAAAGTTTGTTGAATATGTTTGATGATAAAGTGGTAGATATAGGGTGTTTTGGTCGAGGTGATGTGCAGAGTGAGAGGGTCAGGGAGAATAGTTTGGTAAACAGAAAAGAGGTTCTGAAAGCTTTGCAGAAGATGAAAGCCAGCAAGGTGGCGGGTTTGGATGGTATTGCAGTGGAATTTATGTAAAAAGGGGGTGACTGTGTTGTTGACTAGTTGGTAAGGATATTCGATATATGTATGATTCATGGTGAAGTGCCTGAGGATTAGCAGAATGCATGCATAGTGCCATTGTATAAAGGCAAAGTGGATAAAGGTGAGTGTTCAAATTACAGAGGTATAAGTTTGTTGAGTATTCCTGGGAAATTATATGGGAGGGTATTGATTGAGAGGGTAAAGGCATGTACACAACACCAGATTGGGGAAGAGCAGTATGGTTTCAGAGGTGGTAGAGGATGTGTGGATCAGGTGTTTACTTTGAAGAATGTATGCGAGAAATACTTAGAAAAACAGATGGATTTGTATGTAGCATTTATGAATCTGGAGAAGGCTTATGATAGAGTTGATAGAGATGCTTTGTGGAAGATATTAAGAGTATATGGTGTGAGAGGTAAGTTGCTAGAAGCAGTGAAAAGTTTTTATCGAGGATGTAAGGCATGTGTATGAGTAGGAAGAGAGGAAAGTGATTGGTTCCCAGTGTATGTCGGTTCGTCTCAGGAGTGCTTGATATCTCCTTAGTTGTATAGTTTGCTTATGGATGTGGTTGTTAGGGAGGTGAATTCAAGAGTTTTGGAGAGAGGGGCAAGTATGCAGTCTGTTGTGGATGAAAGGGCTTGGGAAGTGAGTCAGTTGTTGTATGCTGATGATACAGTGCTGGTAGCTGATTGTGGTGAGAAACTGCAGAAGTTGGTGACTGAGTTTGGTAAAGTGTGTGAAAGAAGAAAGTTGAGAGTAAATGTGAATAAGAGCAAGGTTATTAGCATCAGTAGGGATGAGGGACAAGTTAATTGGGAGGTAAGTATGAATGTAGAAAAACTGGAGGAAGTGAAGTGTTTTAGATACGTGGGAGTGGGTTTAGCAGCAGATGGAACCATGGAAACAGAAGTGAGTCACAGGGTGGGGGAGGGGGCTAAGGATCTGGGAGGGTTAAAAATGTGTGGAAGGTGAGAACGTTATCTCAGAAAGCAAAAATGGGTATGTTTGAAGGAATAGTGGTTCCAACAATGTTATATGATTGCAAGGCAACTTTCTTCTTTCATACACTTTACCAAACTCGGTTACCAGCTTATGCAATTTCTCTCCCGAATCAGCTGTGGTTTTGGTGCATTACACATGACAGCTTAAGACTGAGTGTGAACGAATGTGGCCTTTGTTGTCTTTTCCTAGCACTGCCTCGCACATGCGCAGGGGGATGAGGGTGCCATTTCACGTTTGGTTGGGAAGCGACAGGAATGGATGGAGGCAAAAAGTGTGGATATGTACATGTGTATATATGTATATGTCTGTGTATGTATATGTATGTATGCATTGAAATGTTTGGGTACGTATATGTGCGTGTGTGGGCGTTTATGTATATACATGTGTATGTAGGTGGGTTGGGCCATTCTTTCGTCTGTCTCCTTGCGGTACTTCGCTAATGCGGGAGACAGCAACAAAGTATGATAGATTAAAGTATAAGATATATATATTTATTCATTATACTTTGTCATCTCCCGCTTTAGCAAGGTAGCGCAAGGAAGTGGATGAAAGAACAGCCCAACCCACCCACATAGATGTGTATATACATAAACGCTCACACGCAAATAAACATACCTATACATTTCCATGTATACATACATATACATACACAGATGTACATATTCATTCATGCTGCATTCCCGCCGCCACTCTGCCACACATGAAATGACACCCCCTTCCCCCCACGTGCGTGCGAGGTAGCACTAGGAAAAGACAACGAAGATCACATTCAGTCACACTCGGTTTCTAGCTGTCATATGTAATGCACTGAAACCACAGCTCTCTTTCCACATCCAGGCTCCACAAAACTTTCCATGGTTTACCCCAGACGCTTCACATGCCTTGGTTCAATCCATTGACAGCACGTCGACCCCGGTATACCACATTGTTCCAATTCACTTTATTCCTTGCATGCCTTTCACCCTCCAGTATGTTCAGGCCCCAATCGCTTACAACCTTTTTCACTCCATCCTTCCACCTCCAATTTGGTCTCCCACTTCTCCTTGTTCCCTCCACCTCTGACACTTATATCCTCTTTGTCAATCTTTCCTCACTCATTCTCTCCATGTGACCAAACCATTTGAATACACCCTCTTCTGCTCTCTCAACCACACTTTTTATTACCACACATCTCTCTTACCCTTTCATTACTTACTCGATCAAACCACCTCACACCACATATTGTCCTCCAACATCTCATTTCTGCCACATCCACCCTCTTCCGCTCAACCCTATCTATCACCCATGCCTCACAACGATATAACATTGTTGGAACCACTATTCCCTCAGAATATCCATTTTTGCTCTCTCAGATAACGTTCTTGCCTTCCACACATTCTTCAATGCTCCCAAAACCTTTGCCCCCTCCCTTATGCTGTGATTCACTTCTGCTTCCATGGTTCCATTCGCTGCCAAATCCACTCCCAGATATCTAAAACACTTCAATTCCTACAGTTTTTCTCCATTCAAACTTACCTCTCAATTTACTTGTCCCTCAACCCTACTGATTTAAGAAGAGAGATATACATAAGTATGCGTAAGTAAGTAGGAGAAATGGCCAGAGAGCGTTATTGGATTACGTGTTAATTGGTAGGCACGCAAAAGAGAGACTTTTGAATGTTAATGCGCTGGGAGGGGCAGCTGGAGGGAAGTCTGATCATTATCTTGTGGAGGCGAAAGTGAAGATATTTAGAGGTTTTCAGAAAAGAAGAGAGAATGCTGGGGTGAAGAGAGTGGTGAGAGTAAGTGAGCTTGTAAAGGAGACTTGTGTGAGGAAGTGCCAAGAGAGATTGAGTGCAGAATGGAAAAAGGTGAGATCAATTTACATAAGGGAAGTGGGGGAGGAATGGGATGTATTTAGGGAAGCAGTGATGGCTTGCACAAAAGATGCCTGTGGCAATAGAAAGGTGGGAGGTGGGCAGATTAGAAAGGGTAGTGAGTGGTATGATGAAGAAGTAAGATTGTTAGTGAAAGAGTAGAGGGAGGCATAATAGGGAGAATAAAAGAATGTTTTAGAAGGAGGTAAATAAAGTGCGTAAGATGAAACAAATGGGAAGGTAATAACAAGTAGTGGTGAAGTGTGAAGGAGATGGAGTGAGTATTTTGAAGGTTTTTTGAATGTTTTTGATGATAGAGTGGCAGATATAGGGTGTTTTGATAAGGGTGGTGTGCAAAGTGAGAGAGTCGGAGAGAGTGGTTTGGTTAAGAGAGAACAGGTGATGAAAGCCTTGCTGAAGATGAAATCTTACAAGGTGGTGGGTTTGGATGGTATATCAGTTGTTGATTGATTGGTAAGGATATTCAGTATGTATGGATCATGATAAAGTGCCTTAGGATTGGTAGAATGCATGTATAGTACCAATGTACAGGTGCAAAGAGGATAAAGGTAAGTGTTCAAACTGTAGAGGCATATGTTTGTTGAGTATTCCTGAAAATTGTAAGGGAAGGTATTAAGAGGTTGAAGGCATGTACAGAGCATCAGAGTGGGAGGAGCAGTGTGGTTTTATAAGTGGTATAGGATATGTGGATCAGATGTTTTCTTTGAAGAATATGTGAAAAAAACTTAGAAAAACAGATAAATTTATATGTAGCATTTATGGATCTAGAGAAGGCATGTGATAGGGTTGATAGAGATGCTTTGTGGAATGTCTTAAGAATATATGGTGTGTAAGGTTAGCTGCTACAAGTAGTGGCGTTTTTATCAAAGATGTAAGGCATGTGAACAAGTAGAAAGAGAAGAAAGTGATTGGTTTTCAGTGATGGTCGGTCTGTGACAGGGGCATGTGATGTGTCCATGGTTGTTTAATTTGTTTATGAATGGATGGTGTGAGATGTAATTACGATTTTGGAGATGGGGGTGAGTATGCAGTTTGTTAGGGGTGAAAGGGCCTGGGAAGTGAGTCAATTGTTGTTTGCTGATTATGTAGCACTGGTGGCCAATTTGAGTGAGAAACTGTGGAAGTTGGTGACTGAGTTTGGAAAAGTGTGTGAAAAGAGAAAGTTGAGCATGAATATGAATACGAGCAAGGTTATTAGGTTCAGCAAGGTTGAAGGTCAGGATAATGTGGATGTAAGTTTGAATGGAGAAAAATTGGAGGAAGTGAAGTGTTTTAGATATCTGGGAGTTGATTTGGCAGTGAATGGAACCATGGAAGCTTAAATGAGTCATGGGGTGGGGGAGGGGGCAAAGGTTCTGGGAGCGATGAAGAATGTGTGGAAAGAGAGAATGTTATCTCTGAGAGCAAAAATGGGTATCTTTGAAGGAATAGTAATTACAACTATATTCTATGGTTGCGAGGCATGGGTTATAGAGAGGGTTGTACAGTTGAGGGTGAATGTGTAGGAAATGAAATGTTTGAGGACAATATTTGATGTGAGGTGGTTTGATCAAGTAAGTATTGAAAGGATAAGAGAGATGTGTGATAATTCAAAGAATGTGGTTGAGAGAGCAGAAGAGGGTGTATTGAAATGGTTTGGACAAATGTAATGAATTAGTGAAGAAATGATAAGGAGGATATATGGGTCAGAGGTGGAGGGTGTAAGGAGAAGCGGGAGACCAAATTGTAGATGGAAGGATTGAATGAAAGAGACTTTGCACAAGTGGGGCCTAAACATGCTGGAGGGTGAAAGGTCTGCAAGGAATAGAGTGAATTGGAACAATGTGGTACACTGGGGTTTACGTGCTGTCAGTGGACTGATCCTGGGCATGTGAAACGTTTGGGGTAAACCATGGAAAGGTCTCTGGGATCTGAATGTTTGGTTAGGGAGCTGTGGTTTCAGTGCATTATACGTGACAGCTAGAGACTTAGTGTGAATGAATTTGGCTTTTTTTTTTTCTGTTTTCCTGGCTCTTATGTTGCCGACGCAGAAGGTTGAGATGCTGTTTCGTGTGGGATGGGGTAGTGTCAGGAATGGATGAAGGCAAGCAAGTATGTGTATATATGTATGTGTATGTATGTATATGTGTATGTTTTATATGCAGCGATGCTGTTTCCTGTGGGTTGGGGTGCCGCCAGGGATGGTTGAAGACAAGCATGAATATGTGGATGTGTACATATGTCTGTGTATATGTTGATATGTATATTTGTGCGTATGGGTGTTTATGTGTATATGAGTGGATAGGCAATCTTCGTCTGTTTCCTGACACCACCTTGCTGATGCAGGAAACAGCGATTAAGCATAATGAAATAAAATATTGATATGTATATGTTCGTGGATGTGCATGTATGTATGTGTGTATATGTGTATATATGAGTGGTGCAAGAAGTGAAAAATGGCAAATGAGAGTTGGGGTGAGAGAGTGTCATTAAATTTTAGGGAGAATAAAAAGATGTTTGGAAGGAGGTAAATAAAGTGCATAAGATGAGGGAACAAATGGGGACATCAGTGAAGGGGGCAAATGGGGAGGTGATAACAAGTTGTGGTGATGTGAGAAGGAGATGGAGTGAGTATTTTGAAGGTTTGTTGAATGTGTTGGATGATAGAGTGGCAGATATAGGGTGTTTTGGTCGAGGTGATGTGCAAAGTGAGAAGGTTAGCGAGAATGATTTGGTAAACAGAGAAGAGGTAGTAAAAGCTTTGAAGAAGATGAAAGCCTGGCAAGGCAGAGGGTTTGGATGGCATTGCAGTGGAATTTATTAAAAAAGGGGATGACTGTATTGTTGACTGGTTGGTATTTATTTTATTTATTGATTTTGCTTTGTCGCTGTCTCCCGCGTTAGCGAGGTAGCACAAGGAAACAGATGAAAGAATGGCCCAACCCGCCCACATACACATGTATATACATACACGTCCACACACGCAAATATACATGCCTATACATCTCAATGTACACATATATGTACACACACAGACATATATATACACATGTACATAATTCATACTTTCTGCCTTTATTTATTCCAATTGTCACCTCGCCACACATGGAATAACAACCCCCTCCCCCCTCATGTGTGCGAGGTAGCGCTAGGAAAAACACAACAAAGGCCCCATTCGTTCACACTCAATCTCTAGCTGTCATGTAATAATGTACCGAAACCACAGCTCCCTTTCCACATCCAGGCCCCACAGAACTTTCCATGGTTTACCCCATAAGCTTCACATGCCCTGGTTCAGTCCATTGACAGCACGTTGACCCCGGTATACCACATCGTTCCAATTCACTCTATTCCTTGCATGCCTTTCACCCTCCTGCATGTTCAGGCCCCAATCACTCAAAATCTTTTTCACTCCATCTTTCCACCTCCAATTTGGTTTCCCACTTCTCGTTCTCTCCACCTCTGACACATATATCCTCTTGGTCAATCTTTCCTCACTCATTTTCTCCATGTGACCAAACCATTTCAAAACACCCTCTTCTGCTTTCTCAACCACACTCTTTTTATTTCCACACATCTCTCTTACCCTTACGTTACTTACTCGATCAAACCACCTCACACCACATATTGTCCTCAAACATCTCATTTCCAGCACATCCACCCTCTTGCGCACAACTCTATCCATAGCCCACGCCTCGCAGCCGTACAACATTGTTGGAACCACTATTCCTTCAAACATACCCATTTTTGCTTTCTGAGATAATGTTCTCGACTTCCAAACATTCTTCAAGGCTCCCAGAATTTTCGCCCCCTCCCCCACCCTATGACTCACTTCCACTTCCATGGTTCCATCCGCTGCCAGATCCACTCCCAGATATCTAAAACACTTTACTTCCTCCAGTTTTTCTCCATTCAAACTTACCTCCCAATTGACTTGACCCTCAACCCTACTGTACCTAATAACCTTGCTCTTATTCACATTCACTCTTAACTTTCTTCTTTCACACACTTTACCAAACTCAGTCACCAGCTTCTGCAGTTTTCACATGAATCAGCCACCAGCGCTGTATCATCAGCAAACAACAACTGACTCACTTCCCAAGCTCTCTCATCCCCAACAGACTTCATACTTGCCTCTCTTTCCAAAACTCTTGCATTCACCTCCCTAACAACCCCATCCGTAAACACATTAAACAACCATGGAGACATCACACACCCCTGCTGCAAACCTACAGTCACTGAGAACCAATCACTTTCCTCTCTTCCTACACGTACACATGCCTTACATCCTCGATAAAAACTTTTCAGTTTCTAACAACTTGCCTCCCACACCATATATTCTTAATACCTTCCACAGAGCATCTCTATCAACTCTATCATATGCCTTCTCCAGATCCATAAATGCTACATACAAATCCATTTGCTTTTCTAAGTATTTCTCACATACATTCTTCAAAGCAAACACCTGATCCACACATCCTCTACCACTTCTGAAACCACACTGCTCTTCCCCAATCTGATGCTCTGTACATGCCTTCACCCTCTCAATCAATACCCTCCCATATAATTTCCCAGGAATACTCAACAAACTTATACCTCTGTAATTTGAGCACTCACTCTTATCCCCTTTGACTTTGTACAATGGCACTATGCAAGCATTCTGCCAATCCTCAGGCACCTCACCATGAATCATACATACATTAAATAACCTTACCAACCAGTCAACAGTACAGTCACCCCCTTTTTTTTGATAAATTCCACTGCAATACCATCCAAACCAGCTGCCTTGCCGGCTTTCATCTTCCACAATGCTTTTACTACCTCTTCTCTGTTTACCAAATCATTTTCCCTAACCCTCTCACTTTGCACACCACCTTGACCAAAACACCCTATATCTGCCACTCTATCATCAAACACATTTAACAAACCTTCAAAATACTCACTCCATCTCCTTCTCACATCACCACTACTAGTTATCACCTTCCCATTAGCCCCCTTCACTGAAGTTCCCATTTGCTGCCTTGTCTTACGCACTTTATTTACTTCCTTCCAAAACATCTTTTTATTTTCCCTAAAATTTAATGATACTCTCTCACCCCAACTCTCATTTGCCCTCTTTTTCACCTCTTGCACCTTTCTCTTGACCTCCTGTCTCTTTCTTTTATACATCTCCCACTCATTTGCATTTTTTCCCTGCAAAAATCGTCCAAATGCCTCTCTCTTCTCTTTCACTGATAATCTTACTTCTTTATCCCACCACTCACTACCCTTTCTAATCGACCCACCTCCCACGCTTCTCGTGCCACAAGCATCTTTTGCGCAAGCCATCACTGCTTCCCTAAATACATCCCATTCCTCCCCCACTCCCCGTACTTCCATTGTTCTCACCTTTTTCCATTCTGTACTCAGTCTCTCCTGGTGCTTCCTCACACAAGTCTCCTTCCCAAGCTCACTTACTCTCACCACCCTCTTCACCCCAACATTCTCTCTTCTTTTCTGAAAACCCCTACAAATCTTCACCTTCACCTCCACAAGATAATGATCAGACATCCCTCCAGTTGCATCTCTCACCACATTAACATCCAAAAGTCTCTCTTTCACGCGCCTATCAATTAACAGGTAATCCAGTAACGCTCTCTGGCCATCTCTCCTACTTACATACATATACTTATGTATATCTCGAATTTTAAAGCAGGTATTCCCAATCACCAGTCCTTTTTCAGCACATAAATCTACAAGCTCTTCACCATTTCCATTTACAACGCTGAACACCCCATGTATACCAATTATTACCTCAACTCCCACGTTACTCACCTTTGCGTTCAAATCACCCATCACTATAACCCGGTCTTGTGCATCAAAACCACTAACACACTCATTCAGTTGCTCCCAAAACACTTGCCTCTCATGATCTTTCTTCTCATGCCCAGGTGCATGTGCACCAATAATCACCCATCTCTCTCCATCAACTTTCAGTTTTACCCATATCAATCTAGAATTTACTTTCTTACACTCTATCACATACTCCCACAACACCTGTTTCAGGAGTAGTGCTACTCCTTCCCTTGCTCTTGTCCTCTCACTTACCCCTGACTTTACTCCCAAGACATTCCCAAACCATTCTTCCCCTTTACCCTTGAGCTTCGTTTCACTCAGAGCCAAAACATCCAGGTTCCTTTCCTCAAACATAATACCTATCTCTCCTTTTTTCTCATCTTGGTTACATCCACACACATTTAGACACCCCAATCTGAGCCTTCGAGGAGGATGAGCACTCCCTGCGTGACTCCTTCTTCTGTTTCCCCTTTTAGAAAGTTAAAATACAAGGAGGGGAGGGTTTCTGGCCCCCCGCTCCCGTCCCCTTTAGTAGCCTTCTACGACACGTGAGGAATGTGTGGGAAGTATTCTTTCTCCCCTATCCCCAGGGATAAAACTGGTTGGTAAGGTTGTTTAATGTATGTATGACTCATGGTGAGGTGCCTGAGGATTGGCAGAATGCTTACATAGTGCCATTGTACAAAGGCAAAGGGGATAAAAGTGTGTGCTTAAATTACAGAGGTATAAGTTTGTTGAGTATTCCTGGTAAATTATGTGGGAGGGTGCTGATTGGGAGGGTGAAGGCATGTACAGAGCAGTGTGGTTTCAGAAGTGGTAGAGGATGTTTGGATCAGGTGTTTGCTTTGAAGAATATATGTGAGAAATACTTAGAAAAGCAAATGGATTAGTATGTAGCATTTATGGATCTGGAGAAGGCATATGATAGAGTTGATAGAGATGCTCTGTAGAAGGTATTAAGAATATATGGTGTGGGAGGCAAGTTGTTGGAAGCAGTGAAAAGTTTTTATCGAGGATATAAGGCATGTGTATGAGTAAGAAGAGAGGAAAGTGATTGGTTCTCAGTGAATATTGATTTGTGGCAGGGGTGTGTGATGTCTCCATGGTTGTCTAATTTGTTTCTGCATGGGGTTGTTAGGGTGGTGAATGCAAGAGTTTTGGAAAGAGCGGCAAGTATGCAGTCTTTTGTAGATGAGAGAGCTTGGGAAGTGAGTCAGTTGTTGTTTGTTGATGATACAGTGCTGGTGGCTGATTCATATGAGAAACTGCAGAAGCTGGTGACTGAGTTTAGTAAAGTGTGTAAAAGAAGAAAGCTGAGAATAAATGTGAATCAGAGCAAGGTTATTAGGTATAGTAGGGTTGAGGGACAAGTCAGTTGGGAGGTAAGTTTGACTGGAGAAAAACTGGAGGAAGTGAAGTGTTTTAGATATCTGGGAGTGGATTTGGCAGCGGATCGAACCATGGAAGCGGAAGTGAATCATAGGGTGGGGGAGGGGGCGAAAGTTCTGGGAGCGTTGAAGAATGTGTGGAAGTCGAGAATATTATCTTGGAAAGCAAAAGTGGGTATATTTGAAGGAATAGTGGTTCCAACAATGATATATGGTTGCGAGGCGTGGGCTATGGATAGAGTTGTGCAGAGGAGGGTGGATTTGCTGGAAATGAGATGTTTGAGGACAATATGTGGTGTTAGGTGGTTTGATCGAGTAAGTAATAATAGGGTAAGAGAGATGTGTGGTAATAAAGAGTGTGGTTGAGAGAGCAGAAGAGGGTGTTTTGAAATGGTTTGGTCACATGGAGAGAATGAGTGAGGAAAGATTGACAAAGAGGAAATATGTGTCAGAGGTGGAGGGAAGGAGGAGAAGTGGGAGACCAAATTGGAGGTCGAAAGGTGGAGTGAAAAAGATTTTGAGTGATTGGGGCCTGAACATGCAGGAGGGTGAAAGGCGTGCAAGGAAAGAGTGAATTGGGACGATGTGGTATACCGGGGTTGACGTGCTGTCAATGGATTGAACCAGGGCATGTGAAGCATCAGGGGTAAACCATGGAAAGTTTTGTGGAGCCTGGATGTGTAAATTTAGCTGTGGTTTCAGTGCATTATACATGAAAGCTAGAGACTGAGTGTGAATGAATGTAGTCTTTGTTGTCTTTTCCTAGCACAGCTCACGCACATGTGGGGGTAGGGGGTTGTCATTTTCATGTGTGGCGGGGTGGCGACGGGAAGAAATAAGGGCAGACAGGATGAATTATGTACATTTGTATAAATGTATAGGTCTGTGTGTGTATATATATAAATGTATTTGTTGAGATGTATAGGTATGTATATTTGTGTGTGTGGACGTGTATGTATAAACATGTGTATGTGGGTGGGTTGGGCCATTCTTTTGTCTGTTTCTTTGCGCTATCTCGCTAATGCTGGAGACAGCGACAAAGTATAATAAAAAGAAAAAAATATGAGTGCATGGGTTTTCTTCATCTTTTTCCTGGTGCTACCTTGCTGATGCAGGAAACAGTGATCAAGTATGATTTATAAACATATTTATAGGGGAGAAAGAATACTTCTCACGCATTCCTCACGTGTCGTAGAAGGCAACTAAAGGGGACGGGAGTGGGGGGCCAGAAACCCTCCCCTCCTTGTATTTTAACTTTCTAAAAGGGGAAACAGAAGAAGGAGTCACGCAGGGAGTGCTCATCCTCCTCAAAGGCTCAGATTGGGGTGTCTGAATGTGTGTGGATGTAACCAAGATGAGAAAAAAGGAGAGATAGGTTGTATGTTTGAGGAAAGGAACCTGGATGTTTTGGCTCTGAGTGAAACGGAGCTCAATGGTAAAGGGGAAGAGTGGTTTGGGAATGTCTTGGGAGTAAAGTCAGGGGTTAGTGAGAGGACAAGAGCAAGGGAAGGAGTAGCTTTACTCCTGAAACAGGAGTTGTGGGAGTATGTGATAGAGTGTAAGAAAGTACATTCTGGATTGAAATGGGTAAAAGTGAAAGTTGATGGAGAGAGATGGCTGCTTATTGGTGCATATGCACCTGGGCATGAGAAGAAAGATCATGAGAGGCAAGTGTTTTGGGAGCAGCTGAATGAGTGTGTTAGTGGTTTTGATGCACAAGACTGGGTTATAGTGATGGGTGATTTGAATGCAAAGGTGAGTAATGTGGCAGTTGAGGGAATAATTGGTATACATGGGGTGTTCAGTGTTGTAAATGGAAATGGTGAAGAGCTTGTAGATTTATGTGCTGAAAAAGGACTGGTGATATGGAATACCTGCTTTAAAATGCGAGATATACATAAGTATACGTATGTAAGTAGGAGAGATGGCCAGAGGTCGTTATTGGATTACGTGTTAATTGATAGGCGCGCGAAAGAGAGACTTTTGGATGTTAATGTGCTGAGAGGTGCAACTGGAGGGATGTCTGATCATTATCATTTGGAGGCAAAGGTGAAGATTTGTGGGGGTTTTCAGAAAAGAAGAGAGAATGTTGGGGTGAAGAGAGTGGTGAGAGTAAGTGAGCTTGGGAAGGAGACTTGTGTGAGGAAGCACCAAGGAGAGACTGAGTATAGAATGGAAAAAGGTGAGAACAAAGGAGATAAGGGGAGTGGGGGAGGAATGGGATGTATTTAGGGAAGCAGTGATGGCTTACGCAAAAGATGCTTGTGGCATGAGAAGCGTGGGAGATGGGTTGATTAGAAAGGATAGTGAGTGGTGGGATGAAGAAGTAAGATTAT
Source organism: Panulirus ornatus (assembly GCF_036320965.1). NCBI lineage: Eukaryota > Metazoa > Arthropoda > Malacostraca > Decapoda > Palinuridae > Panulirus > Panulirus ornatus. Next base: position 6,120,913 of record NC_092245.1, on the reverse strand, counting down.
TAGTGAAAGAGAAGAGAGAGGCATGTGGACGATTTATGCAGGTAAAAAATGCAAATGAGTGGGAGATGTATAAAAGAAAGAGGCAGGAGCTCAAGAGAAAGGTGCAAGAGGTGAAAAAGAGGGCAAATGAGAGTTGGGTTGAGAGAGTATCATTAGATTTTAGGGAGAATAAAAAGATGTTTTGGAAGGAGGTAAATAAAGTGCGTAAGACAAGGGAGCAAATGGGAACTTCAGTGAAGGGGGCTATTGGGGAGGTGATAACTAGTAGTGGTGATGTGAGAAGGAGATGGAGTGAGTATTTTGAAGGTTTGTTGAATGTGTTTGACGATAGAGTGGCAGATATAGGGTGTTTTGGTCGAGGTGGTGTGCAAAGTGAGAGGGTTAGGAAAAATGATTTGGTAAACAGAGAAGAGGTAGTAAAAGCGTTGCGGAAGATGAAAGCCGGCAAGGCAGCAGGTTTGGATGGTATTGCAGAGGAATTTATTAAAAAAGGGGGTGACTGTATTGTTGACCGGTTGGTAAGGAGGGTGAAAGGCGTGCAAGGAATATAGTGAATTGGAATGATGTGGTATACCGGGGTTGACGTGCTGTCAATGGATTGAACCAGGGCATGTGAAGCGTCTGGGGTAAACCATGGAAAGTTCTGTGGGGCCTGGATGTGGAAAGGGAGCTGTGGTTTTGGTGCATTATTACATGACAGCTAGAGACTGAGTGTGAACGAATGGGGCCTTTGTTGTCTTTTCCTAGCGCTACCTCGCACACATGAGGGGGGAGGGGGTTGTTATTCCATGTGTGGCGAGTTGGCGATGGGAATAAATAAAGGCAGACAGTATGAATTATGTACATGTGTATATATGTATGTCTGTGTGTGTGTATATATATGTGTACATTGAGACGTATAGGTATGTATATTTGCGTGTGTGGACGTGTATGTATATACATGTGTATGCGGGTGGGTTGGGCCATTCTTTTGTCTGTTTCCTTGCGCTACCTCGCTAACGCGGGAGACAGCGACAAAGCAAAATGAAATAAATAAATAATATGTTTAAAGAAATGAAATATAGATAAATATTTGTATATGATTTGGGAAAGATATTTTGATATTTGTATTTTATGGGAAATTACAATTTCTTTTAAGATTTCTCTAATTTCATTCTACAATCCTGTTACTTCAGAAACATCATTGCGTGAAGGATTGTTCCATGACTACAAGAAACATGGAAAGGTAATGGCTGTACGCTTGCTGGGCTCTGGCAATGACCGCTTTGCTGTTGTGTGCTTTAAGAAGCCAGAGGATGCAGAGAAGGCTCTTGATGCCTCAAGAGAAAAACTTTTTTTTGGTGTCAAGATACAGGTAAGTTTGTTTAAACCTATGGTACTCTCCTCAGGTCATGGATTTCCATACTGAACAGTAAGGACTAAGTTACTGAGGACTTGATAAAGCATTGGTGGCATTCTCGTATTTTTTGAAGTACAAAGTTGATAGCATTTTGATTCGTTAGATGAAATTAATGGTAGATTTAGGTAACATTTTACTTTTGCATTTAAAATGGGCTCAGTTCAAAGTTGACCATGTGGGACAGTTTGTAGGACATGTACAAGGATTATCAAAAGTAAAATGTTTACATTTATTTGTTCATTTTTGCACACGTACATCATCCCTTCTTACAGTCTTGACTGTAAAGCATCATATTAAGTGATTATCCACCTGATCATTCCACCCTCATTACTGTAACACCAGCCCTCTGCTTTGAATTATTTCTTTCTCACCTGTTTGAATGATCCATGACCAGTTTACTAGACAGTTAAAGATGTGTTTTCATGAAGACAGCATATTATTGTTCTTCAATATTATCATTGGCATTTTTGCAACATTAGTGTATACTTTGTCAGTGTTAGGTAAAGGCTCGGTTTTTTAATGGAAGATGTGACCACAGCAGTCTTGACAAAACCTTTTGTTGTACATATGATTATTTCTTCCTCCATTTACATACAAAGTAGCATTTTTTTTAAGAATGGAGACAGCTGTTCCTAGTTAAGGTAAAGATGGATGGCCAGTACTGATATACAAGTTTAAATTCATTAACATTTTGTGATATTAGTTTTGTTTTCATATTATTATTCTTTTATATGAATAAGTTAGAAAAACCTTTGGTCTTTGTATATGAATTGAGTGTTAAGCATTTGTAGATTAGGAAAAATATTATATACCGGATTGGCCAATTCCAAATACTGGAGGCGTGGATACTCTGGGGGTGATGGGCTCCACAGAAGTGGCACATCCCAAGAAAAGGTGCAAAACAACTTATTGTGGTCATTAACAGGTTGCTAAAGCCTCCAGGCAGCTCCATTGATTCATTCTTTGTTTAGGTTGCCATCTTTGGCAAGCCAACAAGCAGAATTCAACTTACAGCAAAACATTATGTGTCTTCTGCTATGTAAATGAAGATTGATACCAGTAACATCAAAATGGTTAGATAAGCAAGGTATTGGTCGCAAGTATGAGAATGTAAAGCTCATGGCAAGTGGAGCAAGTAGATTTCTCTTGGAGAGGATATGAGATGCATAGAGGAATTGAAACTGAAATTAGCATTACATAAACAGATTGAATGCCGAGTAAAGAAAGATGGCTTGAAATATTTCTTTGTAGTTAACAATTAGACGGACATGTAAGAGATAGATGTACGTAGTATGTATCTTCAGTGGAAAGGAGCTGAGTAGTGTTTCATACATGGAAAGGAACTGAGCAAAGTATTGTACATTGGAAGGAATTGGATCAGGAATAGAAGATTTTTTTTATTTTTATTTATTTTGCTTTGTCACTGTCTCCCGCGTTAGCGAGGTAGCACAGGGAAACAGACGAAAGAATGGCCCAACCCACCCACATACACCTGTATATACATACATGTCCACACACGCAAATATACATACCTATACATCTCATTGTATACATATACATACACACACAGACATATACATATATACACATGTACATAATTCATACTGTCTGCCTTTATTTATTCCCATCGCCACCTCACCACGCATGGAATAACAACCCCTCCCCCCCATGTGTGCGAGGTAGCACTAGGAAAAGACAACAAAGGCCTCATTCGTTCACACTCAGTCTCTAGCTGTCATGTAATAATGCACCGAAACCACAGCTCCCTTTCCACATCCAGGCCCCACAGAACTTTCCATGGTTTACCCCAGACGCTTCACATGCCTTGGTTCAATCTATTGACAGCACATTGACCCCGGTATACCACATCGTTCCAATATACTCTATTCCTTGCACGCCTTTCACCCTCCTGCATAATCATCCCCAATTGCTCAAAATCTTTTCACTCCATCCTTCCACCTCCAGTTAGGTCTCCCACTTTTCCTCGTTCCCTCCACCTTTGACACATATATCCTCTTGGTCAATCTTTCCTCACTCATTCTCTCCATGTGACCAAGCCATTTCAATACACCCTCTTCTGCTCTCTCAACCACACACTTTTTATCCCCACACATCTTTCTTACCCTTTCATTACTTACTCGATCAAACCGCCTCACACCACATATTGTCCTCAAACATCTCATTTATAACATGTCCACCCCCTCCGCACAACCCTATCTATAGCCCATGCCTCGCAACCATATAACATTGTTGGAACCACTGTTCCTTCAAACATACCCACTTTTGCTTTCTGAGATGATGGTCTTGCCTTCCACACATTGTTCATCGCTACCAGAACTTCCGCCCCTATCCCCTCTGTGACTTACTTCCGCTTCCATGTTCCCCCGCTGCCAAATCCACTCCCAGATATCTAAAACACGTGACTTCCTCCAGTTTTTCTCCATTCAAACTTACCTCCCAATTGACTTGCTCCTCAACCCTACTGTACCTGATAACCTTGCTCTTATTCACATTTACTCACAGCTTTCTTCTTTCACACACTTTACCAAACTCAGTCACCAGTTTCTGTAGTTTCTCATCCGAATCAGCCACCATCCGTTGTACAGTGGCACTATACTGTTCTGCCCATCCTCATGCACACCATGACCCATATATACAATGAAAGTCTTAACTAATCAACAACGCAGTCACCTCTTTTCTTAAAAAATTAACTGCCATACCATACAATTCTGCCACCTTGTCTTATATCATCTTAGGCAAGGCTTTTATCACCTCATCTCTTTTCAACACACCACTTGGAATGACTTTCTCACTTTCCATATGTCCGTAACCAAAACACCTTACACTTGCCACCCTATCACCAAACACATTCAACAATCCTTCAAAGTACTCACTCCATCTCTTCACCTCATCCCCGTCAGTTACCACTTCCCTATATGCCTACTTCATTGATATCCTATTTGTTGTTTTGTTTCTTTTACACTATCAGTCTCCTTCAAAAATATTCCCTGTTCTGTGTTAGAGTTGCTGATAATCAATAACCCCAAATTTCATGAGCCCTGTTTCAGGGCAAGGGAAAAAATGTTACTATGAATAAAAAAAAAGATGGCACATTCGGTATACTTTTGTCAAATATAAACTGTGGAGAAGAAACATGAACATGGAATGGAGAAAACATATTTGCAAGATTCAATTCAGGCTGTTAAAATTAAATGTTTGGGGGTACCTGCAGTGTTTGAGGATGGGATGAAATACATAATAGTATTTATATATTTAGCTTTGTCGCTGTCTCCCGCGTTTGCGAGGTTGCGCAAGGAAACAGACGAAAGAAATGGCCCAACCCATCCCCATACACATGTATATGCATACACGTCCACACACGCAAATATACATACCCATACATCTCAATGTACACATATATATAAACACACAGACACATACATATATACACATGCACACAATTCACAGTCTGCCTTTATTCATTCCCATCGCCACCTCGCCACACATGGAATACCATCCCCCTCCCCCCCTCATGTGTGCGAGGTAGTGCTAGGAAAAGACAACAAAGGCCCCATTCGTTCACACTCCGTCTTTAGCTGTCATGCAATAATGCCCAAAACCACAGCTCCCTTTCCACATCCAGGCCCCACAGAACTTTCCATGGTTTACCCCAGATGCTTCACATGCCCTGATTCAGTCCACTGACAGCACGTCAGCCATATATATAGATATATATATATATATATATATATATATATATATATATATATATATATATATATATATATATATGGGTATGTTTGAAGGAATAGTGGTTCCAACAATGTTGTATGGTTGAGAGGCGTGGGCTATGGATAGAGTTGTGCGCAGGAGGGTGGATGTGCTGGAATGAGATGTTTGAGGACAATGTGTGGTGTGAGGTGGTTTGATCGAGTAAGTAATGTAAGGGTAAGAGAGATGTGTGGAAATAAAAAGAGCGTGGTTGAGAGAGCAGAAGAGGGTGTTTTGAAATGGTTTGGGCACATGGAGAGAATGAGTGAGGAAAGATTGACCAAGAGGATATATGTGTCGGAGGTGGAGGGAGCGAGGAGAAGTGGGAGACCAAATTGGAGGAGGAAAGATGGAGTGAAAAAGATTTTGTGTGATCGGGGCCTGAACATGCAGGAGGGTGAAAGGCGGGCAAGGAATAGAGTGAATTGGATCGATGTGGTATACTGGGGTTGACGTGCTGTCAATGGATTGAATCAGGGCATGTGAAGCATCTGGGGTAAACCATGGAAAGCTGTGTAGGTATGTATATTTGCGTGTGTGGACGTGTATGTATATACATGTGTATGGGGGTGGGTTGGGCCATTTCTTTCGTCTGTTTCCTTGCGCTACCTCACAAACGCGGGAGACAGTGAAAAAAAAAAAGGCATGTGTACGTGTAGGAAGAGAGGAAAGTGATTGGTTCTCAGTGCATGTAGGTTTGCAGCAGGGGTGTGTGATGTCTCCATGGTTGTTTAATTTGTTTATGGATGGGGTTGTTAGGGAGGTGAATGCAAGAGTTTTGGAAAGAGGGGCAAGTATGAAGTCTGTTGGGGATGAGAGAGCTTGGGAAGTGAGTCAGTTGTTGTTTGCTGATGATACAGCGCTGGTGGCTGATTCATGTGAGAAACTGCAGAAGCTGGTGACTGAGTTTGGTAAAGTGTGTGAAAGAAGAAAGTTAAGAGTAAATGTGAATAAGAGCAAGGTTATTAGGTACAGTAGGGTTGAGGGTCAAGTCAATTGGGAGGTAAGTTTGAATGGAGAAAAACTGGAGGAAGTAAAGTGTTTTAGATATCTGGGAGTGGATCTGGCAGTGGATGGAACCATGGAAGTGGAAGTGAATCATAGGGTGGGGAAGGGGGCGAAAATCCTGGGAGCCTTGAAGAATGTGTGGAAGTTGAGAACATTATCTCAGAAAGCAAAAATGGGTATGTTTGAAGGAATAGTGGTTCCAACAATGTTGTATGGTTGCGAGGCGTGGGCTATGGATAGAGTTGTGCGCAGGAGGGTGGATGTGCTGGAAATGAGATGTTTGAGGACAATGTGTGGTGTGAGGTGGTTTGATCGAGTAAGTAACGTAAGGGTAAGAGAGATGTGTGGAAATGAAAAGAGCGTGGTTGAGAGAGCAGAAGAGGGTGTTTTGAAATGGTTTGGGCACATGGAGAGAATGAGTGAGGAAAGATTGACCAAGTGGATATATGTGTCGGAGGTGTAAGGAACGAGGAGAAGTGGGAGACCAAATTAGAGGTGGAAAGATGGAGTGAAAAAGATTTTGTGTGATCGGGGCCTGAACATGCAGGAGGGTGAAAGGAGGGCTAAGAATAGAGTGAATTGGATCGATGTGGTATACCGGGGTTGACGTGCTGTCAGTGGGTTGAATCAAGGCATGTGTATGGGGGTTGGTTGGGCCATTTCTTTCGTCTGTGTCCTTGTGCTACCTCGCAAACGCGGGAGACAGCGACAAAGCAAAAAAAAAAAAAAAAAAAAAAATATATATATATATATATATATATATATATATATATATATATATATATATGTATTAGGATCAGGTGTTTGCTTTGAAGTATGTATGTGAGAAATACTTAGAAAAGCAAATGGATTTGTATGTAGCATTTATGGATCTGGAGAAGGCATATGATAGAGTTGATAGAGATGCTCTGTGGAAGGTATTAAGAATATATGGTGTGGGAGGAAAGTTGTTAGAAGCAGTGAAAAGTTTTTATCGAGGATGTAAGGCATGTGTACGTGTAGGAAGAGAGGAAAGTGATTGGTTCTCAGTGAATGTAGGTTTGCGGCAGGGGTGTGTGATGTCTCCATGGTTGTTTAATTTGTTTATGGATGGGGTTGTTAGGGAGGTAAATGCAAGAGTTTTGGAAAGAGGGGCAAGTATGAAGTCTGTTGGGGATGAGAGAGCTTGGGAAGTGAGTCAGTTGTTGTTCGCTGATGATACAGCGCTGGTGGCTGATTCGTGTGAGAAACTGCAGAAGCTGGTGACTGAGTTTGGTAAAGTGTGTGGAAGAAGAAAGTTAAGAGTAAATGTGAATAAGAGCAAGGTTATTAGGTACAGTAGGGTTGAGGGTCAAGTCAATTGGGAGGTGAGTTTGAATGGAGAAAAACTGGAGGAAGTGAAGTGTTTTAGATATCTGGGAGTGGATCTGGCAGTGGATGGAGCCATGGAAGCGGAAGTGGATCATAAGGTGGGGGAGGGGGCGAAAATTCTGGGGGCCTTGAAGAATGTGTGGAAGTCGAGAACATTATCTCGGAAAGCAAAAATGGGTATGTTTGAAGGAATAGTGGTTCCAACAATGTTGTGTGGTTGCGAGGCGTGGGCTATGGATAGAGTTGTGCGCAGGAGGATGGATGTGCTGGAAATGAGATGTTTGAGGACAATGTGTGGTGTGAGGTGGTTTGATCGAGTGAGTAACGTAAGGGTAAGAGAGATGTGTGGAAATAAAAAGAGCGTGGTTGAGAGAGCAGAAGAGGGTGTTTTGAAGTGGTTTGGGCACATGGAGAGGATGAGTGAGGAAAGATTGACCAAGAGGATATATGTGTCGGAGGTGGAGGGAACAAGGAGAAGAGGGAGACCAAATTGGAGGTGGAAAGATGGAGTGAAAAAGATTTTGTGTGATCGGGGCCTGAACATGCAGGAGGGTGAAAGGAGGGAAAGGAATAGAGTGAATTGGAGCGATGTGGTATACCGGGGTTGACGTGCTGTCAGTGGATTGAATCAAGGCATGTGAAGTGTCTGGGGTAAGCCATGGAAAGCTGTGTAGGTATGTATATTTGCGTGTGTGGACGTATGTATATACATGTGTATGGCGGGGGGTTGGGCCATTTCTTTCGTCTGTTTCCTTGCGCTACCTCGCAAACGCGGGAGACAGTGACAAAGTATATAAAAAAAAAAAATATATATAGATTATATATATTTTTTTTTTTCTTTTACATAATAGTAAAGAGTATAAATGTGGGATACAAGAGACAGAAAAGAAGACATACAGTGATGGTGTCAAGGTTTGGGAAAGTACCTTGAAAGTGATGTTGTGGAGAAAATGCAGAACAACAGGCAGGTAAAAAAAACACATTGGAGTAAGACAAAAGGAATAACAGTGAGGAAAAAGTTAGCTAGCATATGGAGAGAGGATCTAGGTATGCAACATACTCGGGAGGTATGTATGGAGACTGGAGACTTTTACACTATGGTCATACCCTTCAGAGGGATGTTCCTTGAGGGTACAAAACATCAAATACTCATGCATAATAGGAACACCATATATTTTGGATATCTTTTTTAACCTAACTTAAAATCCAGTACCTACACAGTAGTTTAAAATCTAGTCCTCATAAATGTCCTCCTTAAAAACTGTGAATTAAATGACCCTAATAAAAGAAAATTAACTCAACACTGTTCCTTGTCAATAATTCATGTGAAAGGTATATTATTACCAGCCTTTGCTGGGTGGCATCTGCAAGAATTCTGCATGTGAATCTCAGTTCTTTTACAGCCCAAAAAATTCTTCAAGAGAAGCCGTCTATTTACAGTTCTTTTCTTCTATTTCTATTCAATTCTTTTATCCCTGGGGATAGGGGGGAAAGAACACTTCCCACACATTCCCCGCATATCGTAGAAGGCGACTAAAGGGGACGGGAGTAGGGGGCTCGAAACCCTCCCCTCCTTGTATTTTAACTTTCTAAAAGGGGAAACAGGAGTAGTCATGTGGGGAGTGCTCATCCTCCTCGAAGTCTCAGATTGGGATGTCTAAATGTGTGTGGATGTGACCAAGATGAGAAAAAAGGAGAGATAGGTAGTATGTTTGAGGAAAGGAACCTGGATGTTTTGGCTCTGAGTGAAATGAAGCTGAAGGGTAAAGGGGAAGAGTGGTTTGGGAATGTTTTGGGAGTAAAGTCAGGGGTTAGTGAGAGGACAAGAGCAAGGGAAGGAGTAGCACTACTCCTGAAACAGGAGTGGTGGGAGTTTGTGATAGAGTGTAAGAAAGTAAACTCTAGATTGATATGGGTAAAACTGAAAGTGGATGGAGAGAGGTGGGTGATTATTGGTGCATATGCACCTGGGCATGAGAAGAAAGATCATGAGAGGCAAGTGTTTTGGGAGCAGCTGAATGAATGTGTTAGTAGTTTTGATGCACGAGACCGGGTTATAGTGATGGGTGATTTGAATGCAAAGGTGAGTAATGTGGCAGTTAAGGGAATAATTGGTGTACATCGGGTGTTCAGTGTTGTAAACGGAAATAAAGAGCTTGTAGATTTATGTGCTGAAAAAGGACTGGTGATTGGGAATACCTGGTTTAAAAAGAGAGATATACATAAGTATACATATGTAAGTAGGAGAGATGGCCAGAGAGCATTATTGGATTACGTGTTAATTGATAGGTGTGCGAAAGAGAGACTTTTGGATGTTAATGTGCTGAGAGGTGCAACTGGAGGGATGTCTGATCATTAACCTTTGGAGGCGAAGGTGAAGATTTGTAGGGGTTTTCAGAAAAGAAGAGAGAATGTTGGGGTGAAAAGAGTGGTGAGATAAGTGAGCTTGGGAAGGAGACTTGTGTGAGGAAGTACCAGGAAAGACTGAGTACAGAATGGAAAAAGGTGAGAACAAGGGATGTAAGGGGAGTGGGGGAGGAAGGGGATGTATTTAGGGAAGCATTGATGGCTTGCGCAAAAGATGCTTGTGGCATGAGAAGCATGGGAGGTGGGCAGATTAGAAAAGGTAGTGAGTGGTGGGATGAAGAAGTAAGGTTATTAGTGAAAGAGAAGAGAGAGGCATTTGGATGATATTCACAAGGAAATAAGGCAAATGAGTGGGAGATGTATAAAAGAAAGAGGCAGGAGGTCAAGAGAAAGGTGCAAGAGGTGAAAAAGAGGGCAAATGAGAGTTGGGGTGAGAGTATCATTAAATTTTAGGGAGAATAAAAAGATGTTTTGGAAGGAGATAAAGTGCATAAGACAAGGGAACAAATGGGAACTTCAGTGAAGGGGGCTAATGGGGCGGTGATAACAAGTAGTGGTCATGTCAGAAGGAGATGGAGTGAGTATTTTGAAGGTTTGTTGAATGTGTTTGATGATAGAGTGGCAGATATAGGGTGTTTTGGTCAAGGTGGTGTGCAAAGTGAGAGGGTTAGGGAGAATGATTTGGTAAACAGAGAAGAGGTAGTAAAAGCTTTGTGGAAGATGAAAGCTGGCAAGGCAGCGGGTTTGGATGGTATTGCAGTGGAATTTATTAAAAAAGGGGGTGACTGTATTGTTGACTGGTTGGTAAGGTTATTTAATGTATGTATGATTCATTTTTATTAAAAAAAGGGGGTGACTGTATTATTGACTGGTTGGTAAGGTTACTTAATGTATGTATGACTCATGGTGAGGTGCCTGAGGATTGGCGGAATGCTTGCATAGTGCCATTGTACAAAGGCAAAGGGGATAAGAGTGAGTGCTCAAATTACAGAGGTATAAGTTTGTTGAGTATTCCTGATAAATTATATGGGAGGGTATTGACTGAGAGGGTGAAGGCATGTACAGAGCATCAGATTGGGGAAGAGCAGTGTGGTTTCAGAAGTGGTAGAGGATGTGTGTGAGAATGTATGTGAGAAATACTTAGAAAAGCAAATGGATTTGTATGTAGCATTTATGGATCTGGAGAAGGCATATGATAGAGTTGATAGAGATGCTCTGTGGAAGGTATTAAGAATATATGGTGTGGGAGGCAAGTTGTTAGAAGCAGTGAAAAGTTTTTATCGAGGATGTAAGGCATGTGTACGTGTAGGAAGAGAGGAAAGTGATTGGTTCTCAGTGAATGTAGGTTTGGGGCAGGGGTGTGTGATGTCTCCATGGTTATTTAATTTGTTTATGGATGGGGTTATTAGGGAGGTGAATGCAAGAGTTTTGGAAAGAGGGGCAAGTATGAAGTCTGTTGGGGATGAGAGAGCTTGGGAAGTGAGTCAGTTGTTGATACAGCACTGGTGGCTGATTCATGTGAGAAACTGCAGAAGCTGGTGACTGAGTTTGGTAAAGTGTGTGAAAGAAGAAAGTTAAGAGTAAATGTGAATAAGAGCAAGGTTATTAGGTATAGTAGGGTTGAGGGTCAAGTCAATTGGGAGGTAAGTTTGAATGGAGAAAGACTGGAGGAAGTAAAGTGTTTTAGATATCTGGGAGTGGATCTGGCAGTGGATGGAACCATGGAAGCGGAAGTGGATCATAGTGTGGGGGAGGGGGCAAAAATCCTGGGAGCCTTGAAGAATGTGTGGAAGTCGAGAACATTATCTCAGAAAGCAAAAATGGGTATGTTTGAAGGAATAGTGGTTCCAACAATGTTGTATGGTTGCGAGGCGTGGGCTATGGATAGAGTTGTGTGCAGGAGGATGGATGTGCTGGAAATGAGATGTTTGAGGACAATGTGTGGTGTGAGGTGGTTTGATCGAGTAAGTAACGTAAGGGTAAGAGAGATGTGTGGAAATAAAAAGGGCGTGGTTGAGAGAGCAGAAGAGGGTGTTTTGAAATGGTTTGGTCACATGGAGAGGATGAGTGAGGAAAGATTGACCAAGAGGATATATGTGTCAGAGGTGGAGGGAACGAGAAGTGGGAGACCAAATTGGAGGTGGAAAGATGGAGTGAAAAAGATTTTGTGTGATTGGGGCCTGAACATGCAGGAGGGTGAAAGGAGGGCAAGGAATAGAGTGAATTGGATCGATGTGGTATACTGGGGTTGATGTGCTGTCTGTGGATTGAATCAGGGCATGTGAAACGTTTGGGGTAAACCATGGAAAGCTGTGTAGGTATGTATATTTGCGTGTGTGGACGTATGTATATACATGTGTATGGGGGTGGGTTGGGCCATTTCTTTTGTCTGTTTCCTTGCGCTACCTCGCAAATGCGGGAGACAGCGACAAAGCAAAAAAAGAAAAAAAAATGATTCATGTTGAGGTGCCTGAGGATTGGCGGAATGCTTGCATAGTGCCATTATATAAAGGCAAAGGGGATAAAAGTGAGTGCTCAAATTACAGAGGTATAAGTTTGTTGAGTATTCCTGATAAACTATATGGGAGGGTATTGATTGAGAGGGTGAAGGCATGTACAGAGCTTCAGATTGGGGAAGAGCAGTGTGGTTTCAGAAGTGGTAGAGGATATGTGGATCAGGTGTTTTTTTTGAAGAATGTATGTGAGAAATACTTAGAAATGGATTTGTATGTAGCATTTATGTATGTGGAGAAGGCATATGATAGAGTTGATAGAGATGCTCTGTGGAAGGCATTAAGAATATATGGTGTGGGAGGCAAGTTGTTAGAAGCAGTGAAAAGTTTTTTCGAAGATGTAAGGCATGTGTACGTGTAGGAAGAGAGGAAAGTGATTGGTTCATAGTGACTGTCGGTTTGCAGCAGGGATGTGTGATGTTTCCATGGTTGTTTAATTTGTTTATGGATGGGGTTGTTAGGCAGGTGAATGCGAGAGTTTTGGAAAGAGGGGCAAGTATGCTGTTTGTTGTGAATGAGAGAGCTTGGGAAGTGAGTCAGTTGTTGTTTGCTGATGATACAGCGCTGGTGGGTGATTCGTGTGAGAAACTGCAGAAGCTGGTGACTGAGTTTGGTAAAGTGTGTGAAAGAAGAAAGCTGAGAGTAAATGGGAATAAGAGCAAGGTTATTAGGTACAGTAGGGTTGAGGGACAAGTCAACTGGGAGGTATGTTTGAATGGAGAAAAACTGGATGAAGTGAAGTGTTTTAGATATCTGGGAGTGGATCTGGCAGCGGATGGAACTATGGAAGCGGAAGTGAATCATAGGGTAGGGGAGGGGGCAAAAGTTCTAGGAGCCTTGAAGAATGTGTGGAAGTCGAGAACATTATGTCGGAAAGCAAAAATGGGTATGTTTGAAGGAATAGTTGTTCCAACAATGATATATGGTTGCGAGGCGTGGGCTATAGATACACTTGTGCGGAGAAGGGTGGATGTGCTGGAAATGAGATGTTTAAGGACAATATGTGGTGTGAGGTGGTTTGATCGAGTAAGTAATAATAGGGTAAGAGAGAAGTGCAGTAATAAAAAGAGCGGGGTTGAGAGAGCAGAAGAGGGTGTTTTGAAATGGTTTGGTCACATGGAGAGAATGAGTGAGGAAAGATTGACCAAGAGGATATATGTGTCAGAGTTGGAGGGAAGGAGGAGAAGTGGGAGACCGAATTGGAAAGATGGAGTGAAAAAGATTTTGAGTGATTGGGGCCTGAGCATGCAGGAGGGTAAAAGGCATGCAAGGAATAGAGTGAATTGGAACGATGCGGTATACCGGGGTCGACGTACTGTCAGTGGATTGAACCAGGGTATGTGAAGTGTCTGGGGTAAACCATGGAAAGTTGTGTGGGGCCTGGATGTGGAAAGGGAGCTGTGGTTTCGGTGCATTATTACATGACAGCTAGAGACTGAGTGTGAATGAATTTGGACTTTGTTGTGTTTTCCTAGTGGTACGTCGCACACATGAGGGGGGGAAGGGGGTTGTTATTTCATATGTGGCAGGGTGGCGATGGGAATGAATAAAGGCAGAGTATGAATTATGTACATGTGTATAAATGTATATGTCTGTGTGTATATATATATGTGTGTGTATGTTGAGATGTATAGGTATGTATATTTTGCGTCTGTGGACGTGTATATATATACATGTGTATGTGGGTGGGTTGGGCCATTCTTTCATCTGTTTCCTTGTGCTACCTCGCTAACGCGGGAGACACCGATAAAGCAAAATGATAATAATGAAATAAATATTATTTCTTATTTTAAACTTTGTTCTACTTTTGATAACACAGCAATAATTATGTGGAATGAGCTGGCAAAACAAGGGGTCTGGAATGTGTTTACATAGGGGGTTCCCTTAGGGGTCAATTTCTGTTTTCCAGCATTTTCTGTGGTCCAGCAATGGCCAGGGCCCAAGGATCCTTGATAAAAGAGGTTTAACCTGTATTAGTCATTACTAGAACAACTTTTTCATTGTCTTGTCAACAATGGTGTCCCCCCCAGCTTTTGTCCAGTTTCCCTGATCTTTTTGTTTGCTTCAGAAATGATATTTACTCAACTTTTGATTCTATTAATTATTTTGCTGCTGATTCACACACTTCAGTTCTGTCTTTTTCCCCAGCTAAGCAGATTTCTTCTTTCATTTTGGACTTTTGCATATCTCAAAATGGGGAAGCAGTAAGCTGGTTGAATTCAGTATTACTAAGATGTAGTTTTTCCTTGCATCATTTTCAAAATATCATTTGATTCCCTCTTTCCAGTATCAGAACACCCAGGTTCAACCCTGTAATAACATATTGGGCAAAATCATATCCTCCTCTCTATCCGGGAAATAGCGCTGAATTAACATTACTCCTTGCTTCCTTAAAGCTAGGTGTGTTGCATAGTGCTTTGATTGTTTTTCATATGACCAGCTGTTCACATCTGAAATGTTTGTATTTGCCTTAGTATGGAGTACTGCTTGCATATTTTGTGTAGCTCATTGTGTGCTTCTCCATAGCAAGAGTGGGATCAAGAGCCTTCTGTGTCATTAATTCTTGTAGCATCTCTTCTAGTTAACCATCCCATTCTCTATACCATCATGTTGCAGCCTTCTCCTTTTTTCTGCAGTTATTATTTTAGCCACTGTCCTGTGAGTTATTTGTATGTGTGTCTGCCACCAAGGCTTGGGTGCAAGGCATGCTTCTGGTTGCTTCTTCCCACAGTTTCTGGATGGAGACTGACCTCATGAGCATTGACCATTGTGATACCTCCTCCTTTTTTCAAACATAAGGGCGTTGGAATTCTTTTCCCCCACATAAGGGTGTTGGAATTCTTTTCCCCCACATAAGGGCGTTGGAATTCTTTTCCCCCTTTCCATATAGCTGTTATACCTTTAAGAGTCAGATATGCAAATACTTGCAAATCCCTGATTTAACTTCGAAGTTTTTTTCTGTTGCTGTTTTCCCAATCGCCTAAGATGGCCTTGATTTGGTTTAGTTTTCTTTTATTTATTGAAAAAAATTTACATACCTTGTCATGCAGTTTTGACCCCACGAAGGATAATAAAAATCTTAGGGAAGTTGTTTGAGTCCTTTCTGCAAAGGTTGTAGGTGAAGTTCAAGGTGGACAGGTAGATGGTAGAACTTTGCATCCTCATGGTTTTGGTCAGGATGGTTGGCTTTACTAGATGGAAATTGAGGGTGGTGAATTTCCTTTACTTGAACAACAAGTAACGTTCCTGCTTGAGTTGTTTTATGTTATGTCTAGCTGTTCTTTTAAAGGTCACTCAAGAAGGAAACTTGCTTTCAAATGGGAAGACTTAAGAGAAGATAAACCTAGATATGATGCCACAGCCCACTGAAGCTCGCTCTCTCTCTCTCTCTCTCTCTCTCTCTCTCTCTCTCTCTCTCTCTCTCTCTCTCTCTCTCTCTCTCTCTCTCTCTCTCTCTCTCTCTCTCTCTCTCTCTCTCTCTCTCTCTCTCTCTCTCTCTCTCTCTCTCTCTCTCTCACATTTACTCCTTACCCCTACTGGTTGTATTTATTATTTATGAACAAGCCCTGATGGTCACACATGGAGTTCCACATGGTTTTGTTCTGGGGCCGTTACTCTTTGTCATGTATGTCAAATGACTTGCCAGCAGGTACTCCTTACTTGAATAGTTTTGCTGAACATCAAATGTTATGAAGTAAGTGAAGGGTGAGAGGGATTGCATCATGGTATAAGGAGATTAAGACAGACTCCAGTTTTATTTTTGATAGATGGTTGATGAAAATCCACCTGAATAAGTGTAAAGTTTTGAGGATGGGACACTCACTGTGAAAGGTCTCAGTATGAATTATAGCTGGAAATATGCTTCAGGATTCTGTGTGAGAGGTACTTAGTAGTTGACATGTTCCCTGACCTGACCCCAGGATCCCACATTAAAAGGTAGTAGTGGAAAGGAGACAAACTGTTGGAGGGCAAAAATGAGAATAGCCTACAAGTATATGGATAAGAAATTATATAGCCAACTGCTCATATACAAAATGTCAAAACCAAAATATTTTTCTTAAGTTTGGTCACCACACCTTAAGAAGGTAGAAGAGCTAAAAGAGATGGTCAAGAAGAAAGTTAAAGGTAATACCAGACTAGAGAGGGCTGTGTTACAGGAAAAAGGATAGAAGCTTTAAATTTGCCCCCATGGAAGAGAGAAGTGTTATAGGTGATATGACTACAGCCTTTGAATTTTGGAACCAGATTGATGTTGCCTAAGAACATTTCTTTGAAAGATGCAGCAATAGAAGAAGCAGAGGACATAGCATGAAATAAAGCAACACGTTAAAAGAGATGTAAAGAAGCAGTTCTATAAGAATGGTAGATGAATGGAATGAACTGAACAAGGATGTGGTAAATGTAGAAAGCATTTTTTTTTTTTTTTTGTCGCTGTCTCCCGCGTTTGCGAGGTAGCGCAAGGAAACAGACAAAAGAAATGGCCCAACCCACCCCCATACACATGTATATACATACGTCCACACACGCAAATAAACATACCTACACAGCTTTCCATGGTTTACCCCAGACGCTTCACATGCCCTGATTCAATCCACTGACAGCACGTCAACCCCGGTATACCACATCGCTCCAATTCACTCTATTCCTTGCCCTCCTTTCACCCTCCTGCATGTTCAGGCCGCGATCACACAAAATCTTTTTCACTCCATCTTTCCACCTCCAATTTGGTCTCCCTCTTCTCCTCGTTCCCTCCACCTCCGACACATATATCCTCTTGGTCAATCTTTCCCCACTCATTCTCTCCATGTGCCCAAACCATTTCAAAACACCCTCTTCTGCTCTCTCAACCACGCTCTTTTTATTTCCACACATCTCTCTTACCCTTACGTTACTTACTCGATCAAACCACCTCACACCACACATTGTCCTCAAACATCTCATTTCCAGCACATCCATCCTCCTGCGCACAACTCTATCCATAGCCCACGCTTCGCAACCATACAACATTGTTGGAACCACTATTCCTTCAAACATACCCATTTTTGCTTTCCGAGATAATGTTCTCGACTTCCACACATTCTTCAAGGCTCCCAGAATTTTCGCCCCCTCCCCCACCCTATGATCCACTTCCGCTTCCATGGTTCCATCCGCTGCCAGATCCACTCCCAGATATCTAAAACACTTCACTTCCTCCAGTTTTTCTCCATTCAAACTCACCTCCCAATTGACTTGACCCTCAACCCTACTGTACCTAATAACCTTGCTCTTATTCCCATTTACTCTTAACTTTCTTCTTTCACACACTTTACCAAACTCAGTCACCAGCTTCTGCAGTTTCTCACATGAATCAGCCACCAGCGCTGTATCATCAGCGAACAACAACTGACTCACTTCCCAAGCTCTCTCATCCCCAACAGACTTCATACTTGCCCCTCTTTCCAAAACTCTTGCATTCACCTCCCTAACAACTCCATCCATAAACAAATTAAACAACCATGGAGACATCACACACCCCTGCCGCAAACCTACATTCACTGAGAACCAATCACTTTCCTCTCTTCCTACGCGTACACATGCCTTACATCCTCGATAAAAACTTTTCACTGCTTCTAACAACTTGCCTCCCACACCATATATTCTTAATACCTTCCACAGAGCATCTCTATCAACTCTATCATATGAAAGCATATGAAAGATTTAAAGATTGGTCACTAGTAGAGGATGCTCAAGAGATAAGGCCCCACAAGTTTTAAAGTTCCTCCCTGTATTGTACAGAGAGATAATTGAATTTTTTGAAGTTTTCCTTAATCATTCAAATATGATATTGCAATTTCCAGTTTTTTCATATACCTGCCTTTTTTTCTCTCTTTTACTCCTTTGCATACATTGGTTATTTGATATGATTTAAAGAACAGGTGAATAATTCTCATAAATGACATCCAGATAGGTATGCAAATTAATTTTTTTTTTATTACTAAGAATTGGTAGGGTTCCATTATATGCCTGTAGAAATGAATTTTTTTTTATCAAAATACTTGTGTAAGACTTTTCAAAGCCTCATCCTGCATGGATTATGGGAAATTACATTTGATTTATAGAGTTTGAGGATGTAGATATGTTAAAAACAGCATATATAGTTATTATAGAAAGTTAAGTTTGAAATTATAGGAACCATAACTGAGAATCCATGTACTGTACTATAACATATCATGTTTGTGACCAGTATGTAAGTGTTACATATCATCATTTGCTTAATATAACACTTTAAACTTGAACACTGGAATCAGTTTTACTTTAATGCCCTATCTTTGTATACAGCTTTTTATTTTTTCCAAACATAAAGTTTGTTAAGCTTTGTGATAAATTTGAATTCCCAGTGTTTTTTAGCTTCAGTAGTAATAATGCTTGAGCATGAAATAACAGTATCTTACTTTTATCTATCTATCTATCTATCTATCTGGGAACTCCCATCAAAGGGGTGGCTATGGCAAATACCATTCCACACAGTGATCCACCTTTTCTCTCCCTCAAGTATTCTTCCATCCAATTTCCTCATGTCACAGATGGTCTTCCTCTCACACCTACCCCTTCAAATGTACTCTTACACTTGCCATGTAAGCTTCCCATTTTGCATTCTGCTGCTTCACAATTCATTGCTTTTGTATTCTCTCTCATACACCCCCTAATTTCTTTCTTCATTCCACCTAGTCGTACCACATGTTCCTCTCGAATGTTACCACAGCCTGGATTCGTGACTTCTGTGATGTATTCCATGTCCATGGTCCAACTACATAGTTGGGAGGACTATGCTGCCCCTTAATCTTCTCTTCACTTACATACATACACCCCTACCCTTCATTATTCTATTAAGAAATCCAATGACTCTTCTGCTGCTCTCCCTTATCTCTCCTTCCATATCATCTCTCCCAGTCTTTCTTCCCCCATATCCAAAACATAGTACACTTTTTTCTTTCATTGTATATGGTTTAGAAAATCTGTAGTCACTATGTTTCCTTTTCGGCACCATTACTTTACTTTCACCGTTTCCTTTTAGACACCATTACTTTACTTTTACTCTCATTCATCGTCAATGGCCTGTGCTTACACACATCATAAAGACACTTACAACCTTTTGCAGCTCCTCTCCACTCTCAGCAAACATTACAGTATCATCCACAAACAGGCTTGCCACTATCCACCATACTTTATCTCTGCACCTCCCTTTCCCTAGTTTTGATGTCATCTCTCTTATCACTCCTTCAGTATGTATGGTGAAAAGTCACAGCCATTCCTTACACTCATACATATACTTTTACTAAACTTTCCCATTCACTCTTACACATGAATTTGCTCCTCTGTGGAGGGCCCTCACACCATCCAACAGGTGTCCCCCTACCCTTTATATCCTTAACATATCCAATAAAGCATTCCACTTGATTCTGTCACATGCTTTCTCTAGTTGTGTACAGCTTTGTACATTTTGCAAAATGCTTTTCCAAAGTCACCTTCACCACAAAAATCAGATCCACACATCCCCTACCTTTCCTAAGACCCCCTTGCTCCTTACTTGTTCTGCATTGTCACTTCCATCACTCTGTCAATCAACATTCCTGCATATACTTTTCTTGGTATACTTTACAGACTTCTTTTCTTATAATTGCTACAAACATCCTTGATACCTTTTCTTTTGAATAAAGGAACAATGATAGCTTTTACCCAGTCCTCAACCTTCTGTTTCCATGTTAAATTATGTATCAAATGCATCTGCTTTTACCTCACTTTTTCCTTTGCACTTCAGCATTTCAGCTGTAATCCCATCCACTCCAAGTGCCATTCCTACCTTCACCCTCATTATTGCCCTTATAAACTAACATTTTATAGGGCCTTACACTTTTATCTTCCTTCCATCCTCCATACTAATGCATGTAACAACTGTTGCCTCACTTCTCACATTCATTAGTTCTTCAAAATACTCTTTCCATCTTCCCATTCACTTTCTCCTTATAATTCAATAGCTCTCCTTCCTTACTTCTTACATAAATGTTTCCACTCCTACATCCACCGCTTTCCTTTTTCACATTCTTCCTGTACAATTTCCTATTTTTCTAAAACTTTTCTCTCAACTTTCTTCCAAAATCTTCTTCTCTTTACTTTCCTGTATCCCGCTTCTCAGGCTTTATTGTTTCCACTGAAGAATTTGCATGTTTAAGTGGCACTGTATTGGTGTGTTTTATGATTTGACAGCATGGCTCACAACTTGTGAGAACTGCATTTAATTTTATTGTAATTATTGAATGTTATTTTTCAGGTGGCACCACATGAAGGAGTTGAGCTGGATGAGAATGAATGTAGAGCTTATGATGTTGAAGTGGATGAGTACCATCCAAGAGCCACACGCACACTCTTCATTGGCAATTTGGAGAAAGATGTTACAATAGAAGATCTCAAAAAACATTTTGAACAATTTGGTGAAATTATTGTGAGTTTAATGCTGTTTGAATTAGAGATTGTGTTTTGTCAGTTCTTAAGGTTACATATATATAAAGAGTATCATCATAAGTAAAATTTCATCTTTGTTATCTTTCTTAAGGAATAACTTGGTATAGAGCATACAGTGTTCTTTCATGACCAGTTAGATGCAGGTTTGATAATTTTCCTGGGTAAGGTTGGCAGGGTTTTGTTGTTTTTATTGTGCCCTTTATTGGTCATTGTCATATAAATTCCTTCACAAGGACAGCAAGGGGTGTTCCTGCATTTTGCCTGTGATTGGTATTGCATGGAGTGAAAAGTCATTT
This sequence comes from Panulirus ornatus, assembly GCF_036320965.1. Classification (NCBI taxonomy): domain Eukaryota; kingdom Metazoa; phylum Arthropoda; class Malacostraca; order Decapoda; family Palinuridae; genus Panulirus; species Panulirus ornatus. The sequence goes on along the minus strand of NC_092245.1, from coordinate 6,099,710 downwards.
TTGACAAGGCTGATCATCAGATGTAGAGGAGTAATGCCAAGGACCTTCCAACCCCAGGGAGGCCCACCTTGTCATACATCTCTATAGAATATATACTTGAAACTGCAGGAGCCCTATAAAAGGGTCTAGAGGTAATGGCATATGATGATGATAACAATTTAAAAGGGATTGTTGGGTGGCATATAATGTAATGATAATGATACAAGTGGCAGAGGATGTGTGGAACAGGTGTTTGCTTGAAGAATGTATGTAAGAAATACTTAGAAAAAGCAAATGGATTTATATGCTGCATCAGTGGATCTAGAGAAGGCATATGATAGTAGAAAAAGCAAATGGATTTATATGCTGCATCAGTGGATCTAGAGAAGGCATATGATAGAGTTGCTCTGTGGAAAGTGTTAAGAATATATGGTGTGGGAGGCAAATTGCTTGAAGCAGTGAAAAGTTTTTATCGAGGATGTAAGGCATGTGTATGAGTAGGAAGAGAGGAAAGTGATTGGTTCTCGGTGAATGTCAGTTTGCGGCAGGGGCTGGTGATGTCTCCATGGTTTAATTTGTTTATGGATGGGGTTGTTAGGGAGGTGAATGCAAGAGTTTTGGAGATATGGGCAAGCATGCAGTCTTTTGTGGATGAGAGGTCTTGGGAAGCGAGTCAGTTGTTGTTCGCTGATGATACAGCGCTGGTGGCTGATTCGAGTGAGAAACTGCAGAAGCTGTTGACTGAGTTTGGTAAAGTGTGTGAAAGAAGAAAGCTGAGAGTAAGTGTGAATAAGAGCAAGGTTATTAGGTACAGTAGGGTTGAGGGACAAGTCAATTGGGAGGTAATTTTGAATGGAGAAAAACTGGAGGAAGTGAAATGTTTTAGATATCTGGGAGTGGATTTGGCAGCAGATGGAACCATGGAAGTGGAGGCGAGTCACAGGGTTGGGGAGGGGGCAAAAGTTCTGGGAGCGTTAAAAAATGTATGGAAGTCAAGAACATTATCTCGGAAAGCAAAAATGGGTATGTTTGAAGGAGTAGTGGTTCCACCAATGTTATGTGGTTGCTAGGCGTGGGCTATAGATAGAGTTGTGCGGCGGAGGGTGGATGTGCTGGAAATGATATGTTTGAGGACAATATGTGGTGTGAGGTGGTTTGATCGAGTAAGTAATAATAGGGTAAGAGAGATGTGTGCTAATAAAAAGAATGTGGTTGAGAGAGCAGAAGAGGGTGTTTTGAAATGGTTTGGTCACATGGAGAGAATGAGTGAGGAAAGTTTGACAAAGAGGATATATGTGTCAGAGGTGGAAGGAAGGAGGAGAAGTGGGAGACCAAATTGGAGGTGGAAGGATGGAGTGAAAAAGATTTTGAGCGATCGGGGCCTGAACATGCAGGAGGGTGAAATGCGTGCAAGGAACAGAGTGAATTGGAACGATGTGTTATACTGGGGTTGACGTGCTGCCAATGGATTGAACCAGGGCATGTGAAGCGTTTTGGGTAAACCATGGAAAGTTTTGTAGGGCCTGGATGTGGAAAAGGAGCTGTGGTTTTGGTGCATTATACATGACAGCTAGAGACTGAGTGTGAATGAATGTGACCTTTGTTGTCTTTTCCTAGCGCTACATGCATGCATGTGGGGAGATGGGTGGTCATTTCATATGTGGCGGGGTGGCGATGGGAATGAATGAAGGCGGCAAATATGAATTATGTACATCTGTAAATATCTATAGATCTGTGTATGTGTATATATGTATACATTGAAATGTATAGGTATGTATATATGCATGTGTGGATGTGTATGTATATGCATGTGTACGTGGGTGGGTTGGGCCATTCTTTTGTCTGTTTCCTTGCGCTACCTCACTAATGTGGGAGACAGTGACAAAGTATAATGAATATGAATAAATAGAATAATACAAGATTTTGTTGATATGAAATACAACAAAGCACTTATATCCACATGCAGTGGAAATTTTTTTTTTTTAGATTGAACAATATCAGAAGTGGTAGAGGATGTGTGGATCAGGTGTTTGCTTTGAAGAATGTATGTGAGAAATACTTAGAAAAGCAAATGGATTTGTATGTAGCATTTATGGATCTGGAGAAGGCATATGATAGAGTTGATAGAGATGCTCTGTGGAAGGTATTAAGAATATATGGTGTGGGAGGCAAGTTGTTAAAAGCAGTGAAAAGTTTTTATCGAGGATGTAAGGCATGTGTACGTGTAGGAAGAGAGGAAAGTGATTGGTTCTCAGTGAATGTAGGTTTGCGGCAGGGATGTGTGATGTCTCCATGGTTGTTTAATTTGTTTATGGATGGGGTTGTTAGGGAGGTGAATGCAAGAGTTTTGGAAAGAGGGGCAAGTATGAAGTCTGTTGTGGATGAGAGAGCTTGGGAAGTGAGTCAGTTTTTGTTTGCTGATGATACAGCGCTGGTGGCTGATTCATGTGAGAAACTGCAGAAGCTGGTGACTGAGTTTGGTAAAGTGTGTGGAAGAAGAAAGTTAAGAGTAAATGTGAATAAGAGCAAGGTTATTAGGTACAGTAGGGTTGAGGGTCAAGTCACTTGGGAGGTAAGTTTGAATGGAGAAAGACTGGAGGAAGTGAAGTGTTTTAGATATGTGGGAGTGGATCTGGCATCGGATGGAACCATGGAAGCAGAAGTGGATCATAGGGTGGGAGAGGGGGCGAAAATCCTGGGAGCCTTGAAGAATGTGTGGAAGTCGAGAACATTATCTCGGAAAGCAAAAATGGGTATGTTTGAAGGAATAGTGGTTCCAACAATGTTGTATGGTTGCGAGGCGTGGACTATGGATAGAGTTGTGCGCAGGAGGGTGGATGTGCTGGAAATGAGATGTTTGAGGACAATGTGTGGTGTGAGGTGGTTTGATCGAGTAAGTAATGTAAGGGTAAGAGAGAGGTGTGGAAATAAAAAGAGTGTGGTTTAGAGAGCAGAAGAGGGTGTTTTGAAATGGTTTGGGCACATGGAGAGAATGAGTGAGGAAAGATTGACCAAGAGGATATATGTGTCGGAGGTGGAGGGAACGAGGAGAAGTGGGAGACCAAATTTTAGGTGGAAAGATGGAGTGAAGGAGATTTTGTGTGATCGGGGCCTGAACATGCAGGAGGGTGAAAGGAGGGCAAGGAATAGAGTGAATTGGATTGATGTGGTATACCGGGGTTGACGTGCTGTCAGTGGATTGAATCAGGGCATGTGAAGCGTCTGGGGTAAACCATGGAAAGCTGTGTAGGTATGTATATTTGCGTGTGTGGACGTGTATGTATATACATGTGTATGGGGGTGGGGTGGGCCATTTCTTTCGTCTGTTTCCTTGCGCTACCTCGCAAACGCGGGAGACAGCGACAAAGCAAAAAAAAAAAAAAAAAATATCTGATTTAGAAACAGTTATTGCTTGGAGGAGCATCCATCCAGGATATACTTTAGATGTAAACCTTTTCCTAGGCAGTCTTCTCACTTTCATATATTAGATCATCATGAAGAATGGCACCAGGTCTTGTTGCAAAGGATATCACTGAACAGCTTGCTTCAACCACTGATTTCATGTGCTTTGTACATTAATCTTTCCTAGTAGTATTAGGGTCTGTATATCCAGACATGTATTCTGGGCACATGTATATTTTCACTTGCAAAATATTTTTTCTGTAGAGACTGCATATTTGTCAGCTTGGTGTAGTTGAAGTGTGCATGGAAAAGAATACCTCTGAAATGAAGTGAAACTTGACAGACTTGAGAAGCCAAAAAGTATTTTCCATGTTTATCGTAGATTTATTTTTTCCATTGGTATACTATATGCAGCTGAAAGAAGCTGACAAGTAATATATTTCAGGGAAACACCCTGTGATGTATGCTTGCTGATTTACTTTTGGGCTGTATGATATGTTGTGGAAACATTTGTGGTTAAGGGAATTAGTTAGTAGTAAGGATTGCGCTAAGAGATGGAAACTACCTTAAAGGATGTTAGCATGAGCTTCATCTGTTTATTTACAAATGTCTGAAACACTATGTTATCACATAGGAGAACCTGCCTCAGAAACTTTAGCTACACACTGTATGTTGGATAGTGTAACTTCTCTTACTTATGTACTTCATAGTATTTTCATGTTTTGATTTTTTTTTCATACTTGACTGCTGTTTCCCACTTAGTGAAGTAGTGCCAGAAACACACAAAAAAGAGCCCATCTGCTCTCGTCTATTCTCTAGCTGTTGTGTGTAATGCTCCGAAACCACAGCTCCATGTCCACAACCAGGCCCCACAGACCTTTCATTTGTTTACCTTGGACACTTCACATACAGTGGCTCTGTCCACTGACAGCATGTCAACACCTGTATACCACATTATTCCAGTTCACTCTGTCCTGTGTATGCCTTTCACACTCCAGCATGTTCAGTCCCTGACAGCTCAAAATCTCTTTCTCTGTCATTCCATCTTGGATCGTCTCCCCAACCTCCTTGTTCCCTCCAATTTTGACACACACATCATTTTTATCAACTGTTCCTCACTCATTTTCTCCATACGTCCTGATCATTTCCGCACACCCTCCTAAGCTCTGTCAACCACTCTTTATTACCACTGTCTTACCTTTTCATTGCTTCTTCGATGTAACCACCTCACACCACACTTTGTACTCGGCCATTTCATTTCCATCACATCCACCCTTCTCTGCACAGCTTTATCTATAGCCCATGCCATGCATCCATATGATATTATATGATATACCTTCAGACATAACCATTTTTGCCCTCCCAGATAAAGTTCTGTCTTTCCATACATTCTCATCATTCCCAGAACCTTCACTCCCTCATACCACATGATTCACTTCTGCTTCCATGTTTTCATTCACTACCATGTCCACTTCAAAGTATCTAAAACATTTCACTTCCTCCAGTTTTCCTCCATTCAAAATCACACCCCAAGTAACCTGTCTTTTCAACCCAGCTAAACTTAATAGCCTTGTACTTATTCACATTTATTCTCAACCCTTCCAAACTCAATCACCAACTTTTACAGTTTCTCATTTGAATCTGCCACCAGTGCTGTATCATCAGCAAAGAACGTCTGATCCATTTTCCAGGTGCTCTCATCCCCTTACAGACTGCATACTTGCCCCTCCCTCCAGAACTCTCACCTTTACCTCCCTCATCACCCTATACATAAGCAAATTGAACAACCATGGTGACATCACACACATCCATACTGCATATAGACCTTCATTTAGAACCTTTCACTCTCCTCATTTCCTACTTATACAGATGCCTTACACCCTTGGTAAAAACTTCTCACTGATTCTAGTAGCTTTTGTCCAGCACCATATATTCTTAAAGACCTTCCACAATGCATCTCTATCAACTCTATCATATGCCTTCTCCAGATTCATAAATGCCACATACAAGTCCATCTATTGCACTGAAGATTTCTTGCACATTCTTGAAAGCAAACACCTGATCTACACATAATCTTCACCCTCTGTCTAACCACTCTCTCCTACAATGTACCAGATACACTCAACAAACTTTTACCTTGTGATTTGAACACTCGCCTTTTTCCCTCTTGCCTTTATTCAGTGGGACAATACATGCATTCCATCAGTCCTGAGGCACCTTTCCATGATCCACACATATGTTGAAAAGCTCCAGTTAATCAACTACACACTCACCCCCTTTATTAAGAAAGTCAACTACAGTACCATCCACTCCAGCCACCTAGCCACATTTCATCATATGTAAGGCTTTTTCAACCTCTTCTGCCTTCACCATACCACTTCACATACTGTTCTAACCCATACATTCTACATCTGGTACCATGTGATCAGACACACCCAACAGTCCTTCAGAATTCTCAGTCCAACTCCTTCACATTTCATCACTTCCCCCTTTTACCCCTTCACCAATGTTCCCAAGTAATCTTTTTTTTTTTTGTGCAAATTATTGACCTCCTTCCAAAAATATTATTCTTAAAGTTTACAGATACTCGCTCACTCCAACTCTCATTTGCCCTCTTTTTCAGCCTCTTGACCTTCTGCCACTTTGTCTTATACATCCTCCAATCATTTGGACTCCTTCACTTTAAGTACTGTCAAAAGTCTCTCTCTACTCTTTCACTTGCTACATTACTTCTTTCCACTTCTCACTACCCATTTTGATCTGCCCTCCACCCACCTTTCACATGCCACAAGCCATCACTGCTTCCCCTAATACCTCCCATTCCTCACCCGCTCCCACAGCTTCATTTTCTTTCATCATTTGCCATTCTTCTCTTTCTTGGTATTTCTTTTCACCATTATCTTTTTTTTTCTTAATCAGCACTTTTTTTTTCTGAAAACCTATGCAAATCTTCCCCCTTCCCTCCACAAGTTAGTGATTGCACATCCCACCAGGTGCCCCTTTCAGCACATTCACATCCAAAAATCTCTTTTATACACCCATCAATTAATACATACTCCATTATTGCTTGATGACAAATCTTTCTTACTCACATATGTATGCTTGTGTATGCCCATCTTTTAAAACTAGGTATTCCCAGTCACCAGTCCATTTTCATCACACAACTCCACAAGCTGTTCACCATTTCCATTCACTTTACTAAATACACAGTGCCCCCAATTATACCCTTAATTGCCACATTACCCCTTGCATTTGAATTGCTCTTTTCTAATACCTGGTGCCTTACGTTCACCATTTCTATTTACCTTAATACCCCATACCCCACAATTATACTCTTAACTGCCACATTACCCATTGCATTTGAATTGCTTAACGCTAATATTTGGTCCCTTGTGTTAAAACTGCTAACACACTCACTCAGCTGCTCCCTAAACGCTTGCCTCCCTTGATTTTCCTTCTTATTGCCTGGTGCATAAGCAGTAATTATCACCCATCTCTCACCATCCACTTTCATTTTACCCACATCACTGTAAAGCTCACATCCTTGTACTCTTTTGCACTCTGCCCCTAGTTCTGCTTCAGCAGTGTTGCATCTTCCTTAGCTCTTGTCTTCTCACCAACCCTTGACTTTGTTTCTGAGACATTTACAAACCACTCTTCTCACTTACCCTGAGCTTTGTTTCACTCTGAGCCAGAACATCCAGGTTTCTTTCCTCAAACATGCTACCTATCTTTCTTTACTTCCCATCTTGGTTACATCCACTCGTGTTTAGACACCCCAAACTGAGTCTTCAAGGAGAATGAGTACTCCCAGAAGTGCTCCTGTTCCATCATTAGAAATCAAAATACAAGAAGGGAAGTGTTTCTATTCCCCTACTCTCATGCCCTTTTGTCACCTTCTTCCATCTATGTATCTGTCTATATATTTGATGCCTGTTTCCTCTGGGAATTCCCATCAAGGGGTGCCACGGCAAAAGTCTCCACTTATCCCCATCTTTACATGCCTCCCTCTCATACACCATTCAACACATTCTTCCATCCTCTCTCTCCCTCCAGTATTCCTCCACCCTATTTGCCCATGTCAAAGGTGGGCTTCCTATCACACCAACCCCTTTCATTGTATCATCATACACACTCTTTGTAAACTTCCTGTCTTACTTTCTTTCCACATGCCCAAACCACCTCAAAGTGTTACATTTTACCCATTCTATCACTCCATAATTGATTCAGTTTGCATTGCCATACCACATCTCATATACACCTGTTTATTTCTTCTTCATTCCATCTAATCACACCACATGCTCTTAAGTAGCTCGTTTCCACAACCTTGATTCTTGACCTCTGTGACTCATTCCATGTCCATGTTTTTGGAGAACTGTGCTGCCCCTTAACCCTCTCTTCACTTCCACACATACACCTCTATACCCTTCATTATTCTGTTAAGAGACCCAATGACTCTTCAACCCTGTACTGCTCCATCCGTTATGTATCCCTTCATATCACCAAACTTACCTAATACAGCTCCTAAATACTTGAACTATCTCACTTCCAGTCTATCTCCCCCATATCCAAAGCACAATTTAGTACACTTTCTTCTTTCACTCGTATGTTTTTACAAATTCCATACCTTCACACTGTTTCCTTTCAGACACCATTACTTTGCATTTACCTTCAATTGCCTGTGCTTACACACATTATAAAAGACAGTTACAACCTTCTGCAACTCTTTTTTACTCTCAGCAGACAACACAGTATCATCCACAAACAGACTTGCCACAATCCACCTTATCTCATCTCTGCACCCCTTTCCCCTACTTTTGCTTTCACCTCTCTAATCATTGTATGTATGGATCATGGTGAAGTGCCTGAGGATTGGCGGATCTTCATGCATAGTGCCATAGTGCCATTGTACAAAGGCAAAGGTGATAGAGTTGAGTGTTCAAATTACTGAGGCATAAGTTTTTTGAGTATTCCTGGGAAATTATGTGGGAGGGTATTGATTGAGAGGGTAAAGGCATGTACAGAGCATCAGATTCGGGAAGAACAGCATGGTTTCAGAAGTGGTAGAGGATGTGTGGATCAGGTGTTTGCTTTGAAGAATGTTTGTGAGAAATACTTGGAAAAACAGATTGATTTGTATGTAGCATTTATGGATCAGGAGAAGGCATATGATAAGAGTTGATAGAGATGCTTTGTGGAAGGTTTTGAGAGTATATGGTGTGGGAGGTAAGTTGCTAGAAGCAGTGAAAAGTTTTTACCAAAGATGTAAGACATGTACGAGTAGGAAGAGAGGAAAGTGATTTGTTCCCATTGAATATTGGTTTGCGGCAGGGGTGCATGATTGTTTAATTGTTTATGGATGGGGTCGTTAGGGAGGTGAATGCAAGTTTGCAGTCTGTTGTTGATGAGAGGGCTTGGGAAGTGTCAGTTGTTTTCTGATGATACAGCGTTGGTAGCTGATTCGGGTGAGAAACTGCTGAAGTTGGTGACTGAGTTTGGTAAAGTGTGTGAAAGAAGAAAGCTGAGAGTAAATGTGAATAAGAGCAAGGTTATTAGGTTCATTAGGGTTGAGGGACAAGTTAATTGGGAGGTAAGTTTGAATGGAGAAAAACTGGAGGAAGTGAAGTGTTTTAGATATCTGGAAGTGGATTTAGCAGCAGATGGAAGTGGAAGTGAGTCACAGGGTGGGGGAGGGAGCGAAGGTTCTAGGAGTGTTGAAGAATGTGTGGAAGGTGAGAACATTATCTCAGAGAGCAAAAATGGATATGTTTGAAGGACGGAGTGAAAATGATTTTGAGTGCTAGGAACAAACAAGAAAGCCACATTCATTCACACTCAGACTCTGTCATGCAATGCACCAAAACCACAGCTCCCTTTCCACATCCAGACCCCACAGACCTTTCCTTGGTTTACCCCAGACTCTTCACATGCCCTGGTTCAATCCATTGACAGCATGTCGACCCTGGTATATCACATCGTTTCAGTTCATTTCTTTCCTTGCACACATTTCATCCTCCTGTATGTTCAGGCCCCGATCGCATCACTGCATTCATCCACATCTTTCAACTCTTCTCCATCTTCTCTCACTCGATCTGGATCTCATTGTAACACAGCTTCCTCAGTGAACTCAGATAGGATATCTCTCTGGGGTAGACAAAATCTTAGATTTAGGCCTCCAAGTCCAAATTTTCACCCATCTATCTATTGAAAACTCCTCACAACTCTCATCTCTCCTTTGACTGTTCTGTAATTCTGTCTCTCGACTTAGAGAACATACTTAGTATTACTGCAATGTCCACTCTTTCTTGGAAACCCCACATTACAGGTATAGGTAAGTCTGCCTCAAAGAAAATGGGTGGTCTGTTTAGATGTAGAAATTTCTCTTCTGAGCTGTTGCTCCATTTATGCTGGGGATTGATTTGTTCTTGTATTGAGTACTGCTTTCACATTTTGGGTGATTCTAGCTCTACATTCTTGCATGACAGAATTGAGTTGAAAGCGGTCTGACTTATAACCTTTCAAACTTGATCTTGTTGCCCTTTGCCACAATGTTGGTTCACTTTCCCTCTTCTATAGGTGTTACTTTGGTTTTTGCTCTTGAGAGCTGGTTGCTTGTGTGCCACTAGCTAGACCACGGAATGCTCAGCAAGCTGTTGCATCACATGATTATTGTGTGGCCATCAGCAACTCAAGGGTGGGCTGTTTTGACACCTGCTTCTTTCCCTACATGCTGAACCTTTGGAACTCTCCACCTTCTCATGTCTTTCCCAATGACTATGACCTGGCATATTTCAAAAGACAGGTTTTCCACTTTCTCAAAAGTTCTTAAATACTTTCCCTTTTCTTTTTCTTTTTCCATTTTATAATTCTCTCAATATTTCAGTTGAGGTACAGCATTGATGTGGACTTTGGTCTGTGACTGGAGTCTTCAACATAAAGAAAAAGACAGGTACAAAATCGTCCCACCTTCTCTAGAGACCACATCCTGAGTTTTATAGATCTTTCATTTCCCTAGATTCAGTCAGTTTGCTACTTAGGACTCTCAAAGATTTTAATAATATACAATGTTAGTGATAATGATCTCACACACACACACACACACCTTTATGATGTTAGGCATTGTGAATCAGTGTCAGACACAAAGGAATAATGCCTGAATCTGTATTTTTCTCGGTAGGATACTTGGTGTTCATTGAAAGGATGTTTTACTTTTTTATTTTTGACAACTGAAGTCCAAGAGTCAGTGGCCCTATCAAAATTTTGTGAGGTCACTTAGTGATATCTGCTTTGTGCATAGGAGGGTTACTCTATATAGAAGAAGTTTATTAGGTTGTTTATTTTTAAGGTGAAATTTAGCCTGCTAAATACTGATTCATGTTTTTTTAGAATCTCACTCATATGATATCGATCGTTTGTAAAATTACCCTTTCTGTTTTTAGGGGCCGGTGGAATTTGTGGTACTTTATATGCATTTTGCTTGGAAAGAAGCTAGAGAAAGGTGCAAGAGGTGAAAAAGATGGCAAATGAGAGTTGGGGTGAGAGAGTATCATTAAATTTTAGAGAGAATAAAAAGATGTTTTGGAAGGAGGTAGATAAAGTGTGTAAGACAAGAGAACAAATGTGAACTTCAGTGAAGGGGGCAAATGGGGAGGTAGTAAGTAGTGGTGAAGTGGGAGGGAGATGGAGTGAGTATTTTGAAGGTTTGTTGAATGTGTTTGATGATAAAGTGGCTGATATAGGGTGTTTTGGTCGAGGTGGTGTGCGAAGTGAGAGGGTCAGGGAGAATGATTTGGTAAGTAGAGAAGAGGTGGTGAATGCTTTGCAGAAGATGTAAGCCAGCAAGGCAGCGGGTTTGAATGGCATTGCAGTGGAACTTATTCAAAAGGGGGGTGACCGTGTTGTTGACTGGTTGGTGAGGATACTCATTGTATGTATGGCTCATGGTGAAGTGCCTGAGGATTGGCAGAATGCATGCATAGTGCCATTGTACAAAGGCATAAGGGATAAAGGTGAGTGTTCCAATTTCAGAGGTATAAGTTTGTTAGGTGAATGTAGGTTTGCGGCAGGGGTGTGTGATGTCTCCATGGTTGTTTAATTTGTTTATGGATGGGGTTGTTAGGGAGGTAAATGCAAGAGTTTTGGAAAGAGGGGCAAGTATGAAGTCTGTTGGGGATGAGAGAGCTTGGGAAGTGAGTCAGTTGTTGTTCGCTGATGATACAGCGCTGGTGGCTGATTCATGTGAGAAACTGCAGAAGCTGGTGACTGAGTTTGGTAAAGTGTGTGAAAGAAGAAAGCTGAGAGTAAATGTGAATAAGAGCAAGGTTATTAGGTTCATTAGGGTTGAGGGACAAGTTAATTGGGAGGTAAGTTTGAATGGAGAAAAACTGGGGAAGTGAAGTGTTTTAGATATCTGGAAGTGGATTTAGCAGCAGATGGAAGTGGAAGTGAGTCACAGGGTGGGGGAGGGAGCAAAGGTTCTAGGAGTGTTGAAGAATGTGTGGAAGGTGAGAACATTATCTCAGAGAGCAAAAATGGATATGTTTGAAGGACGGAGTGAAAATGATTTTGAGTGCTAGGAACAAACAAGAAAGCCACATTCATTCACACTCAGACTCTGTCATGCAATGCACCAAAACCACAGCTCCCTTTCCACATCCAGACCCCACAGACCTTTCCTTGGTTTACCCCAGACTCTTCACATGCCCTGGTTCAATCCATTGACAGCATGTCGACCCTGGTATATCACATCGTTTCAGTTCTTTTCTTTCCTTGCACACATTTCATCCTCCTGTATGTTCAGGCCCCGATCGCATCACTGCATTCATCCACATCTTTCAACTCTTCTCCATCTTCTCTCACTCGATCTGGATCTCATTGTAACACAGCTTCCTCAGTGAACTCAGATAGGATATCTCTCTGGGGTAGACAAAATCTTAGATTTAGGCCTCAAGTCCAAATTTCACCCATCTATCTATTGAAAACTCCTCACAACTCTCATCTCTCCTTTGACTGTTCTGTAATTCTGTCTCTCGACTTAGAGAACATACTTAGTATTACTGCAATGTCCACTCTTTCTTGGAAACCCCACATTACAGGTATAGGTAAGTCTGCCTCAAAGAAATGGTGGTCTGTTTAGATGTAGAAATTTCTCTTCTGAGCTGTTGCTCCATTTATGCTGGGGATTGATTTGTTCTTGTATTGAGTACTGCTTTCACATTTTGGGTGATTCTAGCTCTACATTCTTGCATGACAGAATTGAGTTGAAAGCGGTCTGACTTATAACCTTTCAAACTTGATCTTGTTGCCCTTTGCCACAATGTTGGTTCACTTTCCCTCTTCTATAGGTGTTACTTTGGTTTTTGCTCTTGAGAGCTGGTTGCTTGTGTGCCACTAGCTAGACCACGGAATGCTCAGCAAGCTGTTGCATCACATGATTATTGTGTGGCCATCAGCAACTCAAGGGTGGGCTGTTTTGACACCTGCTTCTTTCCCTACATGCTGAACCTTTGGAACTCTCCACCTTCTCATGTCTTTCCCAATGACTATGACCTGGCATATTTCAAAAGACAGGTTTTCCACTTTCTCAAAAGTTCTTAAATACTTTCCCTTTTCTTTTTCTTTTTCCATTTTATAATTCTCTCAATATTTCAGTTGAGGTACAGCATTGATGTGGACTTTGGTCTGTGACTGGAGTCTTCAACATAAAGAAAAGACAGGTACAAAATCGTCCCACCTTCTCTAGAGACCACATCCTGAGTTTTATATAGATCTTTCATTTCCCTAGATTCAGTCAGTTTGCTACTTAGGACTCTCAAAGATTTTAATAATATACAATGTTAGTGATAATGATCTCACACACACACACACACACACCTTTATGATGTTAGGCATTGTGAATCAGTTTCAGACACAAAAGGAATAATGCCTGAATCTGTATTTTTCTCGGTAGGATACTTGGTGTTCATTGAAAGGATGTTTTACTTTTTTATTTTTGACAACTGAAGTCCAAGAGTCAGTGGCCCTATCAAAATTTTGTGAGGTCACTTAGTGATATCTGCTTTGTGCATAGGAGGGTTACTCTATATAGAAGAAGTTTATTAGGTTGTTTATTTTTAAGGTGAAATTTAGCCTGCTAAAATACTGATTCATGTTTTTTTAGAATCTCACTCATATGATATCGATCGTTTGTAAAATTACCCTTTCTGTTTTTAGGGGCCGGTGGAATTTGTGGTACTTTATATGCATTTTGCTTGGAAAGAAGCTAGAGAAAGGTGCAAGAGGTGAAAAGATGGCAAATGAGAGTTGGGTGAGAGAGTATCATTAAATTTTAGAGAGAATAAAAAGATGTTTTGGAAGGAGGTAGATAAAGTGTGTAAGACAAGAGAACAAATGTGAACTTCAGTGAAGGGGGCAAATGGGGAGGTAATAAGTAGTGGTGAAGTGGGAGGGAGATGGAGTGAGTATTTGAAGGTTTGTTGAATGTGTTTGATGATAAAGTGGCTGATATAGGGTGTTTTGGTCGAGGTGGTGTGCGAAGTGAGAGGGTCAGGGAGAATGATTTGGTAAATAGAGAAGAGGTGGTGAATGCTTTGCAGAAGATGTAAGCCAGCAAGGCAGCGGGTTTGAATGGCATTGCAGTGGAACTTATTCAAAAGGGGGGTGACCGTGTTGTTGACTGGTTGGTGAGGATACTCATTGTATGTATGGCTCATGGTGAAGTGCCTGAGGATTGGCGGATCTTCATGCATAGTGCCATAGTGCCATTGTACAAAGGCATAAGGGATAAAGGTGAGTGTTCCAATTTCAGAGGTATAAGTTTGTTAGGTGAATGTAGGTTTGCAGCAGGGGTGTGTGATGTCTCCATGGCTGTTTAATTTGTTTATGGATGGGGTTGTTAGGGACATGAATGCAAGAGTTTTGGAGAGAGGGGCAAGTATGCAGTCTGTTGTAGAGGAGAGGGCTTGGGAAGTGAGTCAGTTGTTGTTTGCTGATGATACAGCGCTGGTAGTTGATTCGGGTGAGAAACTGAATATTTTGGTGACTGAGTTTGGTAAAGTATGTTGAAGAAGAAAGTTAAGAGTAAATGTGAATAAGAGCAAGGTTATTAGGTTCATTAGGGTTGAGGGACAAGTAAATTGGGAGGTAAGTTTAAATGGAGAAAAACTGGAGGAAGTGAAGTGTTTTAGACATCTGGGAGTGGATTTAGCAGTGGATAGAACCATGGAAGCAAAAGTGAGTCACAGGGTGGGGGAGGGGGCGAAGGTTCTGGGAGCGTTAAGGAATGTGTGGAAGATGAGAACATTATCTCGGAAAGCAAAAATGGGTATGTTTGAAGGACGGAGTGAAAAAGATTTTGAGTAATCGGGGCCTGAACATGCAGGAGGGTGAAAGGAGGGCAAGGAATAGAGTGAATTGGAATGATGTGGTATATCGGGGTCGACGTGCTGTCAATGGATTGAACAAGGGCATGTGAAGCATCTAGGGTAAACCATGGAAAATTTTGTGGGGCTTGGATGTGAAAAGGGAGCTTTGGTTTTGGAGCATTACATATGACTGCTAAAGATTGAGTGTCTCTTCCCAGTGCTAAGTCGCATGCACGTGGAGGGAGGGGAAGAGTGCCATTTTATGTGTGGTAGGTTGAGGTCCCCTAAGATGAGTATATTTGGGACTAGGTTTTCGAGGTCAGGACATGATTTTGTGTTCCTTTTTTTTTGTAAATTCCTTTGGCATTGCATTATGTGGTCTACAGAATAGATTACTGCAGTGACCATATTTTGGTTTTCAACCTTGATGAAGAATGCGTCTGCTACATGATTTGAGGATCCAGACCTCACTGTCGATATAGTCTTTAGTGTTTCAGTGAAGGCCACAAATACTGAATTTGACTTGTTCACCAAACCACTCATAAAGGAGACTTATTTTATCTGTGATTAGTCCCAGTATGTTGTCATATATGACACATATTACATGACTTATTTCTTTGGTGTTATGGAGAATAATGTGCTCATAGCAGTTGAGCTTGGCAGATTGCTTTCACTTCCTTTGTCTTTTTGTAGAGGAAGGCCAGTGTTGTTTCCTCCTCTGGCTGTTCTCTCATGCCTCTGTATGGCCCCCATATCTGCCTGTTAAAAAAGGGCATGTGTTGTTCTTGGCATGAAGGATGTGTCTTATTGTCTCTGGTGTGTGGCAGGCCTTTTAGTACTTTTTCAGGCAGTGTTCAGACTTTAATGATGATATCAAGAATTCTGGGTGATAGAATCTGCATCCTTCCCCAAACTGGCATTTACCTTTCTTGAGCCAGTATAGAGATATTTTTTTGGGGGTGTAGATTTACATTCCTCCCAATATGATGTGCCAGTCTTACCAAACATGCAAACTCCCTATGTCTAGTATCTACAGATTCTCATTACACCATGAGTTTCTTGTATATCCATTTAATGCACTAACTAGCTTATTTTTGTTTGTTTGTATGTATGTATGTTTGGGGGGATGAGCTTCCTGAGTGCTGCAGCACCTCTTACAGATATATGTGACTCCTTGGGTGGGAAGTTAGTTGTAAGTATACCAAAGATATCTTGTCTTTCATCATATGATGTTCTACAATTCTCTGTGCCACCTCATAACTGAACCTGCTGTCATTTGTGTGTGTCAGCTCTTCTTTCTTTGATACAAACACTTTGGTTTACTTTTCTCATGTGTTCTGTTTTATTGTGTGTAAGTTTCCTTCTCAGGTTTATCAAGTTGATTTTTATTTGTGTGTGTGTCACACTTTTCATCAGTAATGTGACAAGTGTTACCCCTCAGTATGTTAATGGAATATTTAAAACATTATCATGAATGACTGTCAAAGTATCAAGTTAGACATGGAAATATGCATGACTGAGTGAAAGATGTTTAAAGATAAACAGACAGCATAGTGGGGAATTTTATTTCATTCACAACCCTTGATACCCAAGTTTCACCCCAGTACTAGAAAAGATTGATACATTGTGATTGATATGATTGACCTTGTGCTCGATACTTTGTGTAAGTTGTGAAACAAGTAAATTCTTGTCATCTGTAAGAATAAAATATACATATTGGGAGAAAGAATGAAGGTGATTATCATTCCGCATAGTAGGAACTCTTGTTATCTGTAAGAGTAAAATATATACGTATTGGGAGAAAGAATGAAGGTGATTAATTTTATCATTCCACATAGTAGGAAACATTTCAGCATGTGTAAGAATTTTCCTTAATAAGAGTAGTGTATATTTATTCATATATGGTCCACTGTTACAGGAGATAGATATCAAGAAGCAAAATGTATCAACTTTTGCCTTCTGCCAATATTCTGACATTCGATCAGTTGTGCGAGCAATGAGACAGATGGACGGAGAACATCTAGGAGCCAATCGTATTAAGTTGGGGTTTGGAAAGTCAATGCCAACTCGCTGTGTTTGGATTGATGGTGTACCTGAGACAATGGCAGAGAAGCAGCTTTATGAACAGTTTTCTCGTTTTGGGCCAGTTATTCATACCATCATTGACAGGGAAAAAGGACATGCCCTCATCTTTTATGAAACTGTAAGTAGATATGCCATGTGATTTAAGGAAAAGTAAAGCATGTTGGTTTGATTATTTTTTTTTACTTGTTTTTCTGCCTACACCATATAGTTATATTTCCCTTGTACTGACTTTCAGTTTCAGCTTTCTTCTGTTTGTGTACTTACTTTGGCAACTACCATTCTCTTACTTTATGCTCATATTTCTTGGTAGAACATTTTTAAAGGGTGGAGATATATCAAATGAAGACACGAAAGGAGTGATTAGGATAGAATTAAAAGGTGTATGAATGCAGACCTTGAACTTGATTGTTGAATCAACTGTGTATGTAAAGTGGAAAAGTATTAAGCATTTTTATATTTATAGAAGTTTGTGTTCCCAATCAACAGTCTTTTTTCAGTGCAATAATCCACAAGCTCTTTACATTTCCATTTACAACATTGAACACCTCATGTACACCAATTATACCCTCAACCACCACATTACTCACCTTTACATTTAAATCACCCATCACTGAAACACCGTTTTCATGCATCAAAGCTGCTGACACACTCACTCAGCTGATCCCAAAACACTTTCCACATGATCTTTCTTCTCATGACCATGTGCATAGGCACCAATAATCTCCCATCTCTCTCCATCCACTTTCACTGTTATTTATTTATTTATTTATTTATTTATTTATTTATCTATTTATTATACTTTGTCGCCATCTCCCACGTTAGTGAGGTAGCGCAAGGAAACAGACGAAAGAATGGCCCAACCCACCCTTATACACATGCATGTACATACACGTCCACACACACACATATACATACCTATACTTCTCAACGTATACATATATATACACACACAGACATATACATATATACACATGTACGTAATTCATACTGTCTGCCCTTATTCATTCACATCGCCACCCTGCCACACGTCACATGACAACCCCCTCCCCCTGCATGTGTGTGAAGTAGCACTAGGAAAAGACAACAAAGGCCACATTCGTTCACACTCAGTCTCTAACTGTCATGTATAATGCGCCGAAACCACAGCTCCCTTTCCACATCCAGGCCCCACAGAACTTTCCATGGTTTACCCCAGACGCTTCATATGCCCTGGTTCAATCCATTGACAGCACGTTGACCGCGGTATACCACATCGTTCCAATTCACTTTATTCCTTGCACGCCTTTCACCCTCCTGCATGTTCAGGCCCTAATCACTCAAAATCTTTTTCACTCCATCTTTCCATTTCCAATTTGATCTCCCACTTCTCCTCGTTCCCTCTACCTCTGACACAAATATCCTCTTTGTCAATCTTTCCTCACTCATTCTCTCCATGTGACTAAACCATTTCAAAACACTCTCTTTTGCTCTGTCAACCACACTCTTTTTATTACCACACATCTATCTTACCCTTTCATTACTTACTCGATCAAACCACCTCACACCACATATTGTCCTTAAACATCTCATTTCCAACACATCCACCCTCCTCCGCACAACTCTATCCATAGCCCACACCTTGCAACCATATAACATTGTTGGAACCACTGTTCCTTCAAACATACCCATTTTTGCTTTCCGAGATAACGTTCTCACCTTTCACACATTCTTCAACGCTCCCAGAACTTTCGCCCCCTCCCCCACCCTATGACTCAGTTTTACCCACATCAATCTAGAATTTGATTTCTTACACTTTATCACATACTCCCATACTACTTCAGGAGTAGTGTTACTCCTTCTTTACCTCTTGTCCTATCACCGACCCCTAACTTTACTCCCAAGACTTTCCCAAACCACTCTTCCCCTTTACCCTTGAGCTTTGTTTCACTCAGAGCCAGATCATCCAGGTTTCTTTCCTCAAACATACTACCTATCTATCCTTTCTTCTCGTCTTGGTTACATCCACACACATTTAGACACCCCAATCTGAGTCTTTGAGGAGGATGTGCACTCCCCGCATGACTCCTTCTTCTGTTTCTCTTTTTAGAAATTTGAAATAAAAGGAGGGGGGGAGTGTTTCCAGCCCCCCCGCTCCCATCCCACTTAGTTGCCTTGTACCACATGTGGGGAATATCTATTTTAGTAGGAGAGATGGTCAAAGGGCATTATTGGATTACATGTTAACTGATAGGCCTGTAAAAGAGAGACTTCTGAATGTAAATGTGTTGAGAGAGGCAGCTGGAGGGATGTCTGATCTCTGTCTTGTGGAGGCAGAAGTGAAGATTTGTAGAGGTTTTCAGAAAAAGAAAAGAGAATGTTGAGTAGAAGAGAGTGGTGAGAGTAAGTGACCTTGGGAAGGAGACTTGTGCAAGGAAGTACCAGGAGAGATTGCGTGTGGAATGGCAAAAGGTGAGAGCAAATGACATGAGGGGAGTGGGTGAGGAATGGGATGTATTTAGGGAAGCAGTGATGGCTTGTGCAATAGATGCATGTGGCATGAGAAAGGTGGGAGGTTGGAAG
>NC_092245.1:5750322-5775322 GCF_036320965.1 Panulirus ornatus | reverse complement strand
GGAAGTCGAGAACATTATCTCGGAAAGCAAAAATGGGTATGTTTGAAGGAATAGCGGTTCCAACAATGTTGTATGGTTGCGAGGCGTGGACTATGGATAGAGTTGTGCGCAGGAGGATGGATGTGCTGGAAATGAGATGTTCGAGGACAATGTGTGGTGTGAGGTGGTTTGATCGAGTAAGTAACGTAAGGGTAAGAGAGATGTGTGGAAATAAAAAGAGCGTGGTTGAGAGAGCAGAAGAGGGTGTTTTGAAATGGTTTGGTCACATGGAGAGAATGAGTGAGGAAAGATTGACCAAGAGGATATATGTGTCGGAGGTGGAGGGAACAAGGAGAAGAGGGAGACCAAATTGGAGGTGGAAAGATGGAGTGAAAAAGATTTTGTGTGATCGGGGCCTGAACATGCAGGAGGGTGAAAGGAGGGCAAGGAATAGAGTGAATTGGAGCGATATGGTATACCGGGGTTGACGTGCTGTCAGTGGATTGAATCAAGGCATGTGAAGCGTCTGGGGTAAACCATGGAAAGCTGTGTAGGTATGTATATTTGCGTGTGTGGACGTATGTATATGCATGTGTATGGGGGTGGGTTGGGCCATTTCTTTCGTCTGTTTCCTTGTGCTACCTCGCAAACGCGGGAGACAGCGACAAAGCAAAAAAAAAAAAAATATATATATATATATATATATATATATATATATATATATATATATATATATATATATATATATATATTATTATTATTATTATTATTATTCATTTATAGACGCACGAAAGAGAGACTTTTGGATGTTAATGTGCTGAGAGGTGCAACTGGAGGGATGTCTGATCATTATCTTGTGGAGGCGAAGGTGAAGGTTTGTGGGGGTTTTCAGAAAAGAAGAGAGAATGTTGGGGTGAAGAGAGTGGTGAGAGTATATATTATTATTATTATTTATTGATAGATGCACGAAAGAGAGACTTTTGGATGTTAATGTGCTGAGAGGTGCAACTGGAGGGATGTCTGATCATTATCTTCTGGAGGCGAAGGTGAAGGTTTGTGGGGGTTTTCAGAAAAGAAGAATGTTGGGGTGAAGAGAGTGGTGAGAGTAAGTGAGCTTGGGAAGGAGACTTGTGTGAGGAAGTACCAGGAGAGACTGAGTACAGAATGGAAAAAGGTGAGAACAAAGGAGGTAAGGGGAGTGGGGGAGGAATGGGATGTATTTAGGGAAGCAGTGATGGCTTGCCCAAAAGATGCTTGTGGCATGAGAAGCGTGGGAGGTGGGTTGATTAGAAAAGGTAGTGAGTGGTGGGATGAAGTAAGATTACTAGTGAAAGAGAAGAGAGAGGCATTTGGATGATTTTTGCAGGGAAAAATGCAAATGAGTGGGAGAGGTATAAAAGAGAGAGGCAGGAGGTCAAGAGAAAGGTGCAAGAGGTGAAAAAGGGGGCAAATGAGAGTTGGGGTGAGAGAGTATCATTAAATTTCAGGGAGAATAAAAAGATGTTTTGGAAGGAGGTAAATAAAGTGCGTAAGACAAGGCAGCAAATAGGAACTTCAGTGAAGGGGGCTAATGGGGAGGTGATAACAAGTAGTGGTGATGTGAGAAGGAGATGGAATGAGTATTTTGAAGGTCTGTTGAATGTGTTTGATGATAGAGTGGCAGATATAGGGTGTTTTGGTCGAGGTGGTGTGCAAAGTGAGAGGGTTAGGGAATATGATTTGGTAAATAGAGAAGAGGTAGTAAAAGCTTTATGGAAGATGAAAGCCGGCAAGGCAGCAGGTGTGGATGGTATTTCAGTGGAATTTATTAAAAAAGGGGGTGACTGTATTAACTGGTTGGTAAGGTTATTTAATATATGTATGATTCATGGTGAGGTGCCTGAGGATTGGCGGAATGCTTGCATAGTGCCATTGTACAAAGGCAAAGGGGATAAGAGTGAGTGCTCAAATTACAGAGGTATAAGTTTGTTGAGTATTCCTGGTAAATTATATATGAGGGTAATGATTGAGAGGGTGAAGGCATGTACAGAGCATCAGATTGGGGAAGAGCAGTGTGGTTTCAGAAGTGGTAGAGGATGTGTGGATCAGGTGTTTGCTTTGAAGTATGTATGTGAGAAATACTTAGAAAAGCAAATGGATTTGTATATAGCATTTATGGATCTGGAGAAGGCATATGATAGAGTTGATAGAGATGCTCTGTGGAAGGTTTTAAGAATATATGGTGTGGGAGGCAAGTTGTTAGAAGCAGTGAAAAGTTTTTATCGAGGATGTAAGGCATGTGTACGTGTAGGAAGAGAGGAAAGTGATTGGTTCTTAGTGAATGTAGGTTTGCGGCAGGGGTGTGTGATGTCTCCATGGTGGTTTAATTTGTTTATGGATGGGGTTGTTAGGGAGGTGAATGCAAGAGTTTTGGAAAGAGGGGCAAGTATGCAGTCTGTTGTGGATGAGAGAGTGTGAGTCAGTTGTTGTTCGCTGATGATACAGCGCTGGTGGCTGATTAAGTAAGAACCTGCAGAAGCTGGTGACTGAGTTTGGTAAAGTGTGTGAAAGAAGAAAGTTAAGAGTAAATGTGAATAAGAGCAAGGTTATTAGGTACAGTAGGGTTTAGGGTCAAGTCAATTGGGAGGTAAGTTTGAATGGAGAAAAACTGGAGGAAGTAAAGTGTTTTAGATATCTGGGAGTTTTGGAAATAGGGGCAAGTATGCAGTCTGTTGTGGATGAGAGAGTGTGAGTCAGTTGTTGTTCGCTGATGATACAGCGCTGGTGGCTGATTAAGTAAGAAACTGCAGAAGCTGGTGACTGAGTTTGGTAAAGTGTGTGAAAGAAGAAAGTTAAGAGTAAATGTGAATAAGAGCAAGGTTATTAGGTACAGTAGGGTTTAGGGTCAATTCAATTGGGAGGTAAGTTTGATTGGAGAAAAACTGGAGGAAGTAAAGTGTTTTAGATATCTGGGAGTGGATCTGGCAGCGGATGGAACCATGGAAACGGAAGTGAATCATAGGGTGGGGGAGGGGGCGAAAATTCTGGGAGCCTTGAAGAATGTTTGGAAGTCAAGAACATTATCTCAGAAAGCAAAAATGGGTATGTTTGAAGGAATAGTGGTTCCAACAATGTTGTATGGTTGTGAGGCATGGGTTATGGATAGAGTTGTGCGCAGGAGGGTGGATGTGCTGGAAATGAGATGTTTGAGGACAGTATGTGGTGTGAGGTGGTTTGATCGAATAAGTAATGTAAGGGTAAGAGAGATGTGTGGAAATAAAAAGAGTGTGGATGAGAGAGCAGAAGAGGGTGTTTTGAAATGGTTTGGTCACATGGAGAGAATGAGTGAGGAAAGATCGACCAAGAGGATATATGTGCCAGAGGTGGAGGGAACGAGGAGAAGTGGGAGACCAAATTGGAGGTGGAAAGATGGAGTGAAAAAGATTTTGAGTGATCGGGGCCTGAACATGCAGGAGGGTGAAAGGTGTGCAAGAATTAGAGTGAATTGGAACGATGTGGTATACTGGGGTCGACCTGCTGTCAATGGATTGAACCAGGGCATGTGAAGCGTCTGGGGTAAACCATGGAAAGTTGTGTGGGGCCTGGATGTGGAAAGGGAACTGTGGTTTCGATGCATTATTACATGACAGCTAGAGACTGAGTGTGAACGAACGGGGCCTTTGGTGTCTTTTCCTAGTGCTACCTCGCACACACGAGGGGGGAGGGGGTTGTTATTCCATGTGTGGCGAGGTGGCGATGGGAATAAATAAAGGCAGACAGTATGAATTATGTACATGTGTATATATGTATATGTCTGTGTGTGCATATATATGTGTACATTGAGATGTATAGGTATGTATATTTGCATGTGTGGACATGTATGTATATACATGTGTATGTGGGCGGGTTGGGCCATTCTTTCGTCTGTTTCCTTGCGCTGCCTCGCTAACGCAGGAGACAGCGACAAAGCAAAATAAATAAATAAATAAATAATAATAATAACATATATATTTTTTTTTTGCTTTGTCGGTCTCCCGCGTTTGCGAGGTAGCGCAAGGAAACAGACGAAAGAAATGGCCCAACCCACCCCCATACACATGTATATACATACGTCCACACACGCAAATATACATACCTACACAGCTTTCCATGGTTTACCCCAGACGCTTCACATGCCTTGATTCAATCCACTGACAGCACGTCAACCCCGGTATACCACATCGCTCCAATTCACTCTATTCCTTGCCCTCCTTTCACCCTCCTGCATGTTCAGGCCCCAATCACACAAAATCTTTTTCACTCCATCTTTCCACCTCCAATTTGGTCTCCCTCTTCTCCTCATTCCCTCCACCTCCGACACATATATCCTCTTGGTCAATCTTTCCTCACTCATTCTCTCCATGTGCCCAAACCATTTCAAAACACCCTCTTCTGCTCTCTCAACCACGCTCTTTTTATTTCCACACATCTCTCTTACCCTTACGTTACTCGATCAAACCACCTCACACCACACATTGTCCTCAAACATCTCATTTCCAGCACATCCATCCTCCTGCGCACAACTCTATCCATAGCCCACGCCTCGCAACCATACAACATTGTTGGAACCACTATTCCTTCAAACATACCCATTTTTGCTTAACGAGATAATGTTCTCGACTTCCACACATTCTTCAAGGCCTCCCAGAATTTTCGCCCCCTCCCCCACCCTATGATCCACTTCCGCTTCCATGGTTCCATCTGCTGCCAGATCCACTCCCAGATATCTAAAACACTTCACTTCCTCCAGTTTTTCTCCATTCAAACTCACCTCCCAATTGACTTGACCCTCAACCCTACTGTACCTAATAACCTTGCTCTTATTCACATTTACTCTTAACTTTCTTCTTTCACACACTTTACCAAACTCAGTCACCAGCTTCTGCAGTTTCTCACATGAATCAGCCACCAGCGCTGTATCATCAGCGAACAACAACTGACTCACTTCCCAAGCTCTCTCATCCCCAACAGACTTCATACTTGCCCCTCTTTCCAAAACTCTTGCATTCACCTCCCTAACAACCCCATCCATAAACAAATTAAACAACCATGGAGACATCACACACTCCTGCCGCAAACCTACATTCACTGAGACCAATCACTTTCCTCTCTTCCTACATGTACACATGCCTTACATCCTCGATATATATATATATATATTTTTTTTTTTGCTTTGTCGCTGTCTCCCGCGTTTGCGAGGTAGTGCAAGGAAACAGACGAAAGAAATGGCCCAACCCACCCCCATACACATGCCTTGATTCAATCCACTGACAGCACGTCAACCCCGGTATACCACATCGCTCCAATTCACTCTATTCTTTGCCCTCCTTTCACCCTCCTGCATGTTCAGGCCCCGATCACACAAAATCTTTTTCACTCCATCTTTCCACCTCCAATTTGGTCTCCCTCTTCTCCTCGTTCCCTCCACCTCTGACACATATATCCTCTTGGTCAATCTTTCCTCACTCATTCTCTCCATGTGACCAAACCATTTCAAAACACCCTCTTCTGCTCTCTCAACCACGCTCTTTTTATTTCCACACATCTCTCTTACCCTTACGTTACTTACTCGATCAAACCACCTCACACCACACATTGTCCTCAAACATCTCATTTCCAGCACATCCATCCTCCTGTGCTCAACTCTATCCATAGTCCATGCCTCGCAACCATACAACATTGTTGGAACCACTATTCCTTCAAACATACCCATTTTTGCTTTCCGAGATAATGTTCTCGACTTCCACACATTCTTCAAGGCTCCCAGAATTTTCGCCCCCTCCCCCACCCTATGATCCACTTCCGCTTCCATATATATATATATATATATATATATATATATATGTTGATATGGCTTGGTAAAGATTTTTGGTATCTTGAGGGATGGTATCAGAATTATCTGATGACGCTCTTTTATCGATATACCTTTTCCTTTAAAAGTTTTACACTATTTTATTTTCATTAAAAGCTGACTTAGAATATGAAAACCTTTGTCACCTGTTGATCTATTTTGTGCAGATTAATCATCATTGTATTAATTTGATATTTGTTTGTACACTCTTACCAAAACCCTTTCAAACTCTGTAAGCCCCATGCATTTTCAGATATATTAACAAAGAATTTGGAAACACCTCTCCCTGTGTGGAGCGGGTGGTACCCCAATGTAACGATGCTCTGGGTGAATGGGTGAGGTGCCAGTGGCTCATTATTACATAGGCACTGATAAGTCTTGTTTCGTGATCTCGATAATATATAATCCATATACTGTGGTGTCAGAGTAATAAATTGGTTATGTAACTGTAGCTTAATTAATAGGTTATATGTCAGTGGAAATAATTCCTTGTCAGTACGATGTCTTTTTGTCTGCTGGATGAAATCATCTGGCGTTACCTGGAGGAAAGTAATTGAACACAAGAACATTAGGGTCATCAGCGCACTAGGGAATTGGCTACCTTTATGAGATTGTGGTGTGTGTAACATTATTTTGTGATCCATTCTGCCTCTGGACATGTATCAGTCACTTTAAATGCTGTGGCAAATATCAGTCCTTTGTATTCAAATGAGGAAATGATAAATTGCAGGTGGTAGTTTAAATCCCTGGGGATAGGGGAGAAAGAATACTTCCCACATATTCCCTGCATGTCGTAGAAGGCGACTAAAAGGGGAGGGAGCGGCTGGCTGGAAATCCTCCCCTCTCGCTTTTTTTTTAATTTTCCAAAGAGGGAACAGAGAAGGGGGCCAGGTGAGGATATTCCCTCAAAGACCCAGTCCTCTTTTCTCAACGCTACCTCGCTAATGCGGGAAATGGCGAATAGTATGAAAAAATATATATATATATATATATATATATATATATATATATATATATATATATTTTTTTTTTTTATACTTTGTCGCTGTCTCCCGCGTTTGCGAGGTAGCGCAAGGAAACAGACGAAAGAAATGGCCCAACCCCCCCCCATACACATGTATATACATACGTTCACACATGCAAATATACATACCTACACAGCTTTCCATGGTTTACCCCAGACGCTTCACATGCCTTGATTCAATCCACTGACAGCACATCAACCCCGGTATACCACATCGCTCCAATTCACTCTATTCCTTGCTCTCCTTTCACCCTCCTGCATGTTCAGGCCCCGATCACACAAAATCTTTTTCACTCCATCTTTCCACCTCCAATTTAGTCTCCCTCTTCTCCTCGTTCCCTCCACCTCCGACACATATATCCTCTTAGTCAACCTTTCCTCACTCATTCTCTCCATGTGCCCAAACCATTTCAAAACATCCTCTTCTGCTCTCTCAACCATGCTCTTTTTATTTCCACACCTCTCTCTTACCCTTACGTTACTTACTCGATCAAACCACCTCACACCACACATTGTCCTCAGACATCTCATTTCCAGCACATCCATCCTCCTGCGCACAACTCTATCCATAGCCCACGCCTCGCAACCATACAACATTGTTGGAACCGCTATTCCTTCAAACATACCCATTTTTGCTTTCCGAGATAATGTTCTCGACTTCCACACATTCTTCAAGGCTCCCAGAATTTTCGCCCCCTCCCCCACCCTATGGTCCACTTCCGCTTCCATGGTTCCATCCGCTGCCAGATCCACTCCCAGATATCTAAAACACTTCACTTCCTCCAGTTTTTCTCCATTCAAACTCACCTCCCAATTGACTTGACCCTCAACCCTACTGTACCTAATAACCTTGCTCTTATTCACATTTACTCTTAACTTTCTTCTTCCACACACTTTACCAAACTCAGTCACCAGCTTCTGCAGTTTCTCACATGAATCAGCCACCAGCGCTGTATCATCAGCGAACAACAACTGACTCACTTCCCAAGCTCTCTCATCCCCAACAGACTTCATACTTGCCCCTCTTTCCAAAACTCTTGCATTTACCTCCCTAACAACCCCATCAATAAACAAATTAAACAACCATGGAGACATCACACACCCCTGCCGCAAACCTACATTCACTGAGAACCAATCACTTTCCTCTCTTCCTACACGTACACATGCCTTACATCCTCAATAAAAACTTTTCACTGCTTCTAACAACTTTCCTCCCACACCATACATTCTTAATACCCTCCACAGAGCATCTCTATCAACTCTATCATATGCCTTCTCCAGATCCATAAATGCTACATACAAATCCATTTGCTTTTCTAAGTATTTCTCACATACATTCTTCAAAGCAAACACCTGATCCACACATCCTCTACCACTTCTGAAACCACACTGCTCTTCCCCAATCTGATGCTCTGTACATGCCTTCACCCTCTCAATCAATACCCTCCCATATAATTTACCAGGAATACTCAACAAACTTATACCTCTGTAATTTGAGCACTCACTCTTATCCCCTTTGCCTTTGTACAATGGCACTATGCACGCATTCCGCCAATCCTCAGGCACCTCACCATGAGTCATACATACATTAAATAACCTTACCAACCAGTCAACAATACAGTCACCCCCTTTTTTAATAAATTCCACTGCAATACCATCCAAACCTGCTGCCTTGCCGGCTTTCATCTTCCGCAAAGCTTTTACTACCTCTTCTCTGTTTACCAAATTATTTTCCCTAACCCTCTCACTTTGCACACCACCTCGACCAAAGCACCCTATATCTGCCACTCTCTATCTCTCTCTCTCTCTCTCTCTCTCTCTCTATATATATATATATATATATATATTTATTTTGCTTTGTCGCTGTCTCCCGCGTTTGTGAGGTAGCGCAAGGAAACAGACGAAAGAAATGGCACAACCCACCCCCATACACAATGTACACACACACATGCCCACACATGCAAATATACAAACCTATACATCTCAATGTACACATATATATACACACACAGACACATACATATATACCCATGCACACAATTCACACTGCCTGCCCCTATTCATTCCCATCGCCACCTCGCCACACATGGAATACTATCCCCCTCCCCCCTCATGTGTGCGAGGTAGCACTAGGAAAAGACAACAAAGGCCCCATTCGTTCACACTCAGTCTCCAGCTGTCATGCAATAATGCCCGAAACCACAGCTCCCTTTCCACATCCAGGCCCCACACAACTTTCCATGGTTTACCCCAGACGCTTCATATGCCCTGATTCAGTCCACTGACAGCACGTCAACCCCGGTATACCACATCGATCCAATTCACTCTATTCCTTGACCGCCTTTCACCCTCCTGCATGTTCAGGCCCCGATCACTCAAAATCTTTTTCACTCCATCTTTCCACCTCCAATTTGGTCTCCCACTTCTCCTCGTTCCCTCCACCTCCGACACATATATCCTCTTGGTCAGTCTTTCCTCACTCATTCTCTCCATGTGCCCAAACCATTTCAAAACACCCTCTTCTGCTCTCTCAACCACGCTCTTTTTATTTCCACACATCTCTCTTACCCTTACATTACTTACTCGATCTAACCACCTCACACCACACATTGTCCTCAAACATCTCATTTCCAGCACATCCACCCTCCTACGCACAACTCTATCCATAGCCCACGCCTCGCAACCATACAACATTGTTGGAACCACTATTCCTTCAAACATACCCATTTTTGCTTTCCGAGATAATGTTCTCGACTTCCACACATTCTTCAAGGCTTCCAGGATTTTCGTCCCCTCCCCCACCCTATGATTCACTTCCGCTTCCATGGTTCCATCCACTGCCAGATCCACTCCCAGATATCTAAAACACTTTACTTCCTCCAGTTTTTCTGTGTGTGTGTGTGTGTGTGTGTGTGTGTGTGTGTGTGTGTGTGTGAGGAAGTACCAGGGGAGTGGTGGAGGAATAGGATGTATTTAGGGAAGCAAGAGATGCTTGTGGCATGAGAAGCGTGGGAGGTGGGCAGATTAGAAAGGGTAGTGGAATGGTGGGATGAAGTAAGATTATTAGTGAAACAGAAGAGAGAGGCATTTCGATGATTTTTGCAGGGAAATAGTGCAAATGACTGGGAGATGTATAAAAGAAAGAGGTAGGAGGTTAAGAGAAAGGTGGAATTGGTGAAAAAGAGGGCAAATGAGAGTTGGGATGAGAGAGTATCACTGAATTTTAGAGAGAATAAAAATGTTTTGGAAGGAGATAAATAAAGTGCATAAGACGAGAAAAAATGGTAACATCGGTGAAGGGGGCTAATGGGAAGGTAATAACAAATAGTGATGTGAGAAGATGGAGTGAGTATTTTGAAGGTTTGTTGAATGTGTTAGATGATAGAGTGGCAGATTTAGGGTGTTTTGGTTGAGGTGGTGTGCAAAGTGAGAGGGTCAGGGAGAATGATTTGGTTAACAGAGAAGAGTTCGTGAAAGCTTTGCGGAAGATGAAAGCCAGTAAGGCGGCGGCTTTGAATGGTATTGCAATTGAATTTACTAACAAAGGGGGTGAGTGTGTTGTTCACTGGATGGTGAGGATATTCAATGTATGTATGGCTTATGGTGAAGTGCCTGAGGATTGGCAGAATGCATGCTTTTGCCATTGTGCAAGGGCAAAGGGGATAAAGGTTAGTGTTCATATTATAGAGGTATAAGTTTGTTGAGTATTCCTGGGAAATTGTATGGAAGGGTATTGATTGAGAGGGTGAAGGCATGTACAGAGCATCAGATTGGGGAAGAGCAGTGTGGTTTCAGAAGTGGTAGAGGATGTGTGGATCAGGTGTTTGCTTTGAAGAATGTATGTGAGAAATACTTAGAAAAACAAATGGATTTGTATGTAGCTTTTATGATCTGGAGAAGGCATATGATAAGAGTTGATAGAGATGCTCTGTGGAAAATAGTAAGAGTATATTGTGTGAGAGGTAAGATGCTGGAAGCAGTGAAAAGTTTTTATCGAGGATGTAAGGCATGCGTATGAGTAGGAAGAGAGGAAAGTGATTGTTTCTCAGTGAATGTCGGTTTGTGGCAGGGGTGCATGATGTCTCCATGGTTATTTAATTTGTTTATGGATGGGGTTGTTAGGGAGGTGAATGCAAGAGTTTTGGAGAGAGGGGCAAGCATGCAGTCTGTTGTGGATGAGAGCGAGTCACTTGTTGTTCGCTGGTGGCTGATTATGGTGAGAAACTGCAGAAGCAGGTGACTGAGTTTGGTAAAGTGTGTGAAAGAAGAAAGCTGAGAGTAAATGTGAATAAGAGCAAGGTTATTAGGTACAGTAGGGTTGAGGGACAAGTTAGTTGGGAGGAAAGTTTGAATGGAGAAAAACTGGAGGAAGTGAAGTGTTTCAGATATCTGGGAGTGGATTTGGCAGCAAATGGAGCCATGGAAGCGGAAGTGAGTCACAGGGTGGGGTAGGGGGCAAATATTCTGGGAGCGTTGAAGAATGTGTGGAAGGCGTGAACATTATCTCGGAAAGCAAAAATGGGTATGTTTGAAGGAATAGTGATTCCAACAATGTTATGAGGCATGGGCTATAGATGGCATTGTGTGGAGGAGGGTGAATGTGTTGGAAATGAGATGTTTGAGGACAATATGTGGTGTGAGGTGGTTTGATCGAGTAAGTAATGAAAGGGTAAGAGAGATGTGTGGTAATAAAAAGTGTGGTTGAGAGAGTAGAAGAGGATGTATTGAAATGGTTTAGTCACATGGAGAGAATGAGTGAGGAAAGATTGACCAAGAGGATATATGTGTCGGAGGTGGAGGGAACGAGGAGAAGTGGGAGACCAAATTGGAGGTGGAAAGATGGAGTGAAAAAGATTTTGAGTGATTGGGGCCTGAATATGCAGAAGGGTGAAAGGCGGGCAAGGAATAGAGTGAATTGGATCGATGTGGTATACCGGGGTAGACGTGCTGTCAATGGATTGAATCAGGGCATGTGAAGCGTCTGAGGTAAACCATGGAAAGTTCCGTGGGGACTGGATGTGGAGGGGGAGCTGTGGTTTGGGGCATTATTGTATGACAGCTGGAGACAGAGTGTGAACGGGTGGGGCCTTTGTTGTCTTTTCCTAGCGCTACCTCGCACACATGAGGGGGGAGGGGGATGTTATTCCATGTGTGGCGAGGTGGCAATGGGAATGAATAAAGGCAGACAGTGTGAATTGTGTATATATGTATATGTCTGTGTGTGTATATATATGTGTACATTGAGATGTATGGGTATGTATATTTGCGTGCGGGAACGTGTATGTATATACATGTGTATGGGGGTGGGTTGGGCCATTTCTTTCGTCTGTTTCCTTGCGCTACCTTGCAAACGCGGGAGACAGCGACAAAGCAAAATAAATAAGTAAATATATATATATATCTTCCACTCAATTGCATTTTTTCCCTGCAAAAATCGTCCAAATGCCTCTCTCTTCTCTTTCACTAATAGTCTTACTTCTTCATCATGTATAAAAGAAAGAGACAGGAGGTCAAGAGAAAGGTGCAAGAGGTGAAAAAGAGGGCAAATGATAGTTGGGGTGAGAGAGTATCATTAAATTTTAGGGAGAATAAAAAGATGTTCTGGAAGGAGGTAAATAAAGTGTGTAAGACAAGGGAGCAAATGGGAACTTCAGTGAAGGGCGCAAATGGGGAGGTGATAACAAGTAGTGGTGATGTGAGGAGATGGAGTGAGTATTTTGAAGGTTTGTTGAATGTGTTTGATGATAGAGTGGCAGATATAGGGTGTTTTGGTCGAGGTGGTGTGCAAAGTGAGAGGGTTAGGGAAAATGATTTGGTTAACAGAGAAGAGGTAGTAAAAGCTTTGCGGAAGATGAAAGCCGGCAAGACAGCAGGTTTGGATGGTATTGCAGTGGAATTTATTAAAAAAGGGGTGACTGTATTATTGACTGGTTGGTAAGGTTATTTAATGTATGTATGACTCATGGTGAGGTGCCTGAGGATTGGCGGAATGCGTGCATAGTGCCATTGTACAAAGGCAAAGGGGATAAGAGTGAGTGCTCAAATTACAGAGGTATAAGTTTGTTGAGTATTCCTGGTAAATTATATGGGAGGGTATTGATTGGGAGGGTGAAGGCATGTACAGAGCATCAGATTGGGGAAGAGCAGTGTGGTTTCAGAAGTGGTAGAGGATGTGTGGATCAGGTGTTTGCTTTGAAGAATGTATGTGAGAAATACTTAGAAAAGCAAATGGATTTGTATGTAGCATTTATGGATCTGGAGAAGGCATATGATAGAGTTGATAGAGATGCTCTGTGGAAGGTATTAAGAATATATGGTGTGGGAGGCAAGTTGTTAGAAGCAGTGAAAAGTTTTTATCGAGGATGTAAGGCATGTGTACGTGTAGGAAGAGAGGAAAGTGATTGGTTCTCAGTGAATGTAGGTTTGCGGCAGGGGTGTGTGATGTCTCCATGGTTGTTTAATTTGTTCATGGATGGGGTTGTTAGGGAGGTGAATGCAAGAGTTTTGGAAAGAGGGGCAAGTATGAAGTCTGTTGGGGATGAGAGAGCTTGGGAAGTGAGTCAGTTGTTGTTCACTGATGATACAGCGCTGGTGGCTGATTCATGTGAGAAACTGCAGAAGCTGGTGACTGAGTTTGGTAAAGTGTGTGAAAGAAGAAAGTTAAGAGTAAATGTGAATAAGAGCAAGGTTATTAGGTACAGTAGGGTTGAGGGTCAAGTCAATTGGGAGGTAAGTTTGAATGGAGAAAAACTGGAGGAAGTAAAGTGTTTTAGATATCTGGGAGTGGATCTGGCAGCGGATGGAACCATGGAAGCGGAAGTGGATCATACGGTGGGGGAAGGGGGGCGAAAATCCTGGGAGCCTTGAAGAATGTGTGGAAGTCGAGAACATTATCTCGGAAAGCAAAAATGGGTATGTTTGAAGGAATAGTGGTTCCAACAATGTTGTATGGTTGCGAGGCGTGGGCTACGGATAGAGTTGTGCGCAGGAGGATGGATGTGCTGGAAATGAGATGTTTGAGGACAATGTGTGGTGTGAGGTGGTTTGATCGAGTAAGTAACGTAAGGGTAAGAGAGATGTGTGGAAATAAAAAGAGCGTGGTTGAGAGAGCAGAAGAGGGTGTTTTGAAATGGTTTGGGCACATGGAGAGAATGAGTGAGGAAAGATTGACCAAGAGGATATATGTGTTGGAGGTGGAGGGAATGAGGAGAAGTGGGAGACCAAATTGGAGGTGGAAAGATGGAGTGAAAAAGATTTTGTGTGATCGGGGCCTGAACATGCAGGAGGGTGAAAGGAGGGCAAGGAATAGAGTGAATTGGATCGATGTGGTATACCGGGGTTGACGTGCTGTCAGTGGATTGAATCAGGGCATGTGAAGCGTAAGGGGTAAACCATGGAAAGCTGTGTAGGTATGTATATTTGCGTGTGTGGACGTATGTATATACATGTGTATGGGGGTGGGTTGGGCCATTTCTTTTGTCTGTTTCCTTGCGCTACCTCGCAAACGCGGGAGACAGCGACAAAAAAAAATATATATATATATATATATATATATATATATATATATATATATATATATATATATATATATATATATATATATATATTTTTTTTTTTTTTTTTTTTTTTTATACTTTGTCGGTCTCCCGCGTTTGCGAGGTAGCGCAAGGAAACAGACGAAAGAAATGGCCCCCCCCCCCATACACATGTACATACACACGTCCACACACGCAAATATACATACCTACACAGCTTTCCATGGTTTACCCCAGACGCTTCACATGCCTTGATTCAATCCACTGACAGCACGTCATATATATATATATATATATATATATTCATACATTGAAATGTATAGGTATGTATATGTGTGTGTGGACGTGTATGTATATACTTATGTATGTGGGTGGGTCGGGCCTTTCTTTCATCTGTGTCCTTGCACTACCTCACATATGTGGAAGACAGCAACAAAGTATAATAAAATATATATATATATATATATATATATATATATATATATATATATATATATATATATATATATATATATATATATATCATTATTACTTTATTACATGACAGCTAGAGACTGAGTGTGAATGAATCGGGCCTTTGTTGTCTTTTTCTAGCGCTACCTCACACACATGAGGGGGTAGGGGGTTGTTATTCCATGTGTGGCGAGGTGGCAGTGGGAATAAATAAAGGCAGATAGTATGAATTATGTACATGTGTATATTCCTATGAGTCCACGGGGAAAATGAAACATGACTCATAGGAATATCTTGATCACGCACAAAATTGTGATCCTTTCCAACATGTGTATACATGTATATGTCTGTGTGTGTATATATATGTGTACATTGAGATGTATAGGTATGTATATTTGCGTGTGTGGGCGTTTATGTATATACATGTGTATGTGGGCGGGTTGGGCCATTCTTTCGTCTGTTTCCTTGCACTACCTTGCTAACGTGGGAGACAGCGACAAAGCAAAATAAATAAATAAATATGAAATATACATATCATGCTTATCCCTGGGGATAGGGGAGAAAGAATACTTCCCACATATTCTCTGTGTGTCGTAGAAGGCGACTAAAAGGGGAGGGAGCGGGGGGGGCTGGAAGTCCTCCCCTCTTGTTTTTTTTTTTTTTAATTTTCTAAAAGAAGGAACAGATATATATATATATATATATATATATATATATATATATATATATATATATATATATATATATTATATTATTTATATTTATTATACTTTGTCGCTGTCTCCCGCATTTGCGAGGTAGCGCAAGGAAACAGACGAAAGAAATGGCCCAACCCCCCCCCCATACACATGTATATACATACGTCCACACACGCAAATATACATACCTACACAGCTTTCCATGGTTTACCCCAGACGCTTCACATGCCTTGATTCAATCCACTGACAGCACGTCAACCCCGATATACCACATCGCTCCAATTCACTCTATTCCTTGCCCTCCTTTCCCCCTCCTGCATGTTCAGGCCTCGATCACACAAAATCTTTTTCACTCCATCTTTCCACCTCCAATTTGGTCTCCCTCTTCTCCTCGTTCCCTCCACCTCCGACACATATATCCTCTTGGTCAATCTTTCCTCACTCATTCTCTCCATGTGCCCAAACCACTTCAAAACACCCTCTTCTGCTCTCTCAACCACGCTCTTTTTATTTCCACACATCTCTCTTACCCTTACGTTACTCACTCGATCAAACCACACATTGTCCTCAAACATCTCATTTCCAGCACATCCATCCTCCTGCGCACAACTCCATCCATAGCCCACGCCTCGCAACCATACAACATTGTTGGAACCACTATTCCTTCAAACATACCCATTTTTGCTTTCCGAGATAATGTTCTCGACTTCCACACATTCTTCAAGGCCCCCAGAATTTTCGCCCCCTCCCCCACCCTATGATCCACTTCCGCTTCCATGGTTTCATCCGCTGCCAGATCCACTCCCAGATATCTAAAACACTTCACTTCCTCCAGTTTTTCTCCATTCAAACTCACCTCCCAATTGACTTGACCCTCAACCCTACTGTACCTAATAACCTTGCTCTTATTCACATTTACTCTTAACTTTCTTCTTCCACACACTTTACCAAACTCAGTCACCAGCTTCTGCAGTTTCTCACATGAATCAGCCACCAGCGCTGTATCATCAGCGAACAACATATATATATATATATATATATATATATATATATATATATATATATATATATATATATATATATATATATATTTTTTTTCATACTATTCGCTATTTCCCGCGATAGCGAGGTAGCGTTAAGAACAGAGGACTGGGCCCTTGAGGGAATATCCTCACCTGGACCTCTCCTCTGTTCCTTCTTTTGGAAAAAAAAAAAAAAAAAAAACGAGAGGGGAGGATTTCCAGCCCCCCGCTCCCTTCCCTTTTAGTCGCCTTCTACGACACGCAGGGAATACGTGGGAAGTATTCTTTCTCCCCTATCCCCAGGGAAAATATATATATATATATATATATATGTATATATATTTATTTATTAATTTATTATGCTTTGTCGCTGTCTCCCGTGTTAGTGAGGTCGCGCAAGGAAACAGACAAAAGAATGGCCCAACCAACGCACATACACATGTATATACATACTTTTTTTTTTTTTTTAAACTATTCGCCATTTCCCGTGTTAGCGACGTAGCGTTAAGAACAGAGGAATGGGCCTTTGAGGGAATATCCTTACCTGGCCCCCTTCTCTGTTCCTTTTGGAAAATTAAAAAAAAATAATGAGAAGGGAGGATTTCCAGCCCCCCGCTCCCTCCCCTTTTAGTCGCCTTCTACGACACGTAGGGAATACGTGGGAAGTATTCTTTCTCCCCTATCCCCAGGGATAATATATATATATATATATATATATATATATATATATATATATATAATATGGTTTTTGTAACATTTTGTTACAATAAATTAACATTCATTAATGAAAAATTTTTTAAAATATCATTCACCATAAATCATCAAATACTGACTGACACTGTTAGCGGCAACACAACATGGTGCATAGGTGACATATGATGGGTGGCACCCTGCTTGTCCTGTTTCTTTATCTCTAATATGTACACGAATCAGTCAAACTCTCTCCAGCCTTCATGTTATTCTTCAGATCGTAAGTGATAATCATAAAAGTGAATAGTATTTAGCCTCATACAGCACAAAATCCATCTCAACAATAAATGATTTCTTTCACTCTTAGTTGCTGGGACTGATGTCTATTGAGTTGACAAATGTTTTCACAATTATAAATATTAGTCACTTATCAAATAAATACACTACCCACAGTATGTGGTATCTCAAAATAATAAAGAAAATATGGTCTATATAAAGATATTTTCCATGCACAAGTGTGTGGTGATGGTACATTTAATTAAGGTTAACCCCTAAGCAGGCATTTGAAACTGAGCTTATTGAACAATGGATGTCACTGAGCAACACATTTAAATGAGATCTTATTACAAGATTAAAAAACTACATCAGGATTCCTGGACGATAATGCCATGTGACAGGTACTTTTGTGACATTTCTGTGTATAAACATTAATTTCTTCATTTTTCACAGTATTTTAAAAAAAAAAAAAAAATCGGTGATTATACTTGCTGTAAATATCCACATCTATGCCAATTTCAGATACTATCCATTAATATATGCACACAATTGTATGTTCAAAGACTTGTGAAACATATATATGTTGGTCCACAGAAGAGAGAAGTGCAAATTCTGCACATAGGTAGGCTACATACACGTCCACATATGCACATATACATACCTATACATCTCAACGTATACAATATATATATACACACACACAGACATATACATATATACACATGTACATAATTCATACTGTCTGCCCTTATTCATTCCCGTCGCCACCCCACCACACAAGAAATAACAACCCCCTCCCCCCACATGTGCACGAGGTAGTGCTAGGAAAACATAACAAAGGCCACATTCATTCACACTCAGTCTCTACCTGTCATGTAAAATGCACCAAAACCACAACTCCCTTTCCACATCCAGTCCCCACAGAACTTTCCATGGTTTACCCCAGACGCTTCACATGCCCTGGTTGAATCCATTGATAGCACATTGATCCCGGTATACCACATCGTTCCAATTCACTCTATTCCTTGCACGCCTTTCACCCTCCTGCATGTTCAGATCCCGATCACTCAAAATCTTTTACACTCCATCTTTCCACCTCCAATTTGGTCTCCCACTTCTCCTCGTTCCCTCCACCTCTGACAGATATATCCTCTTTGGCAATCTTTCCTCACTCATTCTCTCTGTGACCAAACCATTTCATGTATATATATATATATATATATATTTTCTTTTTCTTTTAAACTATTCGCCATTTCCCGAGGTAGCGTTAAGAACAGAGGACTGGGCCTTTTTTGGAATATCCTCACCTGGCCCCCTCTGTTCCTTCTTTTGGAAAATTAAAAAAAAAAAAAAAAAAAAAAAAACGAAAAGGGAGGATTTCCAGTCCCCGCTCCCTCCCCTTTTAGTCACCTTCTACGACACGCAGGGAATACATGGGAAGTATTCTTAATCCCCTATATATATATATATATATATATATATATATATATATATATCTTTCATACATATTCACCATTTCCCTTGTTAGCAAGTTAGTGTCAAGAACTGAGGAATGAGCCCCATTCTCTGTTCCTTTTTTTGGAAAATTAAAAACTGGAGGGGAGGATTTCCAGCCCCACGATCCCTCCCCTTTTATAAGCAGGGAATATGTGGGAAGTATCGGAGCCTGAACATACAGGAGGGTGAAAGGTGTGCAAGGAATAGAGTGAATTGGAACAGTTTGGTATACTGGGGTTGACGTGCTGTCAATACACTGAACCCCTCTCACCCTCCTGTATGTTCAGGCCCTGATTGCTCAAAATCTTTTTCTTTCCATCCTTCTTCGTCCAGTTTGGTCTCCCACTTCTCCCTGTTCCCGCCACCTCTGACACAATGTTCTCTTCGTCAACCTTTCCTCTCTCATTCTCTCCATGTGACCAAACCATTTCTTCACACCCTCTTCTGCTCTCTCAACTATACACTTTATTGCCATACATCTCTCTTACCCTCACATTACTTGATCAATCCACCTCACACCACATTTCATTTCCATCACATCTTTACTACCCTATCCATAGCCCATGCCTTGCAACCAAATAATATTGTTGGAACTACTGTTCCTTTAAACATGTATATGTTAGACTTCCTGCTGATATTTACACCATGAAAAATTCTTGGCAAGGCTGCACCATTAGCACTTGACTAAATACAGTCTCATTGAGGATCTTCTTGCTCCAAATGAGTCTGTCATTTCCTGTTTCTGACTGTAGCACAGCTCTGAAACTTAGGGAGCTCTACAAATAGGGGTCTTGGAGTGAAATATAGTTTGTATTATTTGTTTATTTTCTTAACAACAATTAAACAAAATGTAGATGAATTTGTCATAAATTTTCAGTTTGTCATGTTCTGGTTGAGGATGATATAAATATATTTTCATTTTATATGAAGTTGCAAAATTGTTTTCCTTGTCTCCTTCTGCATGTAGCTGCATACTTTCTTACATATCTTAGTTCAAAGTATGTTTCCACTTCTCAATAATCTTACAAATTTCTTGTATTTTTTTCAGCCTGCGTATGTGGTTCACATCTTTCCACCTTGTGACTTTGCAAATGAAAACTTAGCCCGAATCTCGCCTGACCTTTTGCACCGTGTTGCAGAGATTTCTTATCTTCTGGTTGTCATAGCATCATGCTGAACCGTGGAAAACCTATAATCAAATTTTTGATTGTAGAAGCATAACCATTAAGTGCAAACCCACTTCCAGCCCGGTAGGCCTGTGATAAAGGATATGATGGTACAGTTCCTACAGGCAAACTCATCATGACGACTGTACTTCACGTATGGAGTTGTAAAAGTATCAGATGTGCAGATATATTTTACTTACCTGACTTGTTACCTATTAAGTGTATCAAAGATATGAGAAATGTAAAATTAGTTACACAGTAATGTTGATCATTACCTTGTGTTGTATAAGATTTATTTTTCTGTTA
Organism: Panulirus ornatus; assembly: GCF_036320965.1. Lineage (NCBI taxonomy): Eukaryota > Metazoa > Arthropoda > Malacostraca > Decapoda > Palinuridae > Panulirus > Panulirus ornatus. Next base: position 5,754,807 of record NC_092245.1, on the reverse strand, counting down.
AATGAACTAGAAAATCACTTAAATGGAAAGATTAAACAGCTTACATATACAAATCATGTCAAAATATTATCTCAAACATTGTAAGATGAATGTTTGAAGACAATTTGAAAATCTAGAAAGATATATGTTCATTTCCAGTCTTATGTAGTTGTGAAATTATTGACGTCATGAAATTAACATTAAAATTCCTCATGTTGACCAGTCAAGCTAATGACAAATGACAGTTTTAAATGAGCAAAAAGTGTATGAAGACTCTGAAACTGAAATTCTCTATTCTAAAATGGTGCTCTGAAATAAACAGCATCGGAACATGTGATATAAGAGATTAACTTGTATGCATAAAAGATGGATAGGAAAATATGTACAAGGAGAAAATATAGAGTTGTGAAATTGGATGGCAAATTGTACAAGGTGTTGAAATTCCATAAGGCAGTGACGCAAAGGGACTGTATTATTTAGTAAATATAGCATTAATTCCAGATGTTGCAAAACATAAATTTGTTTTTCATAATATGATTCTCTCTCATAGCAGAAAATAAAGTTGATGCCTTAATCCAGGTGTGATCTTTTGAAATGGTAAAAAGTCTGAAAAGCATTTATGAAACATATTTAACAGGACTAGGTGTTGTGTTAGAAGAATGTGGAAGTGATAAGTCTGTGTCACTGTTGTGTTTTGACTGTTTGATGTGTGCAGCTTGCAACATCCAGATGTTCCTGTAACTACAATAAATGTAACATTTGAAATCATTACCACTATCACAAAGCAGTGGTGCAGCCAAATGTGGTGCTGTGGCCTTGTCTGTTGTGCTACACTGCTGCTTCTAAAGGACATGCACCCATGGACATACCAAATAAACAGTAGCATTACTGACTTCACGTGAGTGATGTATGAGTGTTGTGTAAAATGTGCAAGACACAAATTTTTGTGTGGCCTAACCAGCCTTGGGCCCAATGGTGCCCGTATGCCGCCTATGGTGTTTAGATAAGCTGTATAGTTGTAAATACTGATATTGATTACAGAGTAATTCTTTTTTACTGTTCATTTTGGTGGGATTGTACTTAAAAGAAGCTGCCACAACCACCATCATGATAGGTGTCTTACACGCAGCTTAATCCACAAACAGATGAAGCTGTGTGTACACCCAAAATGTTACTTGTGTGTGCACACCGCACTCAGGGTGGCTGTGTGCAGCCCATTGTTATTACGTGTACAGATCTACGCATGAAGTCACCCTGATTTATTTATTACCATTCATCTTGTTCATCATATTTCATCTTTATCATACATACTCCCCCTCATAAGCGATGCTCTGCCTCCTTGTTCTATACAAACAGATGCACATACACGCATACATCTCTCTCACCTCTTACTTGTGTCTCTAAATATAAAGAACTTCCCAGTTATACACTGTCTGGCTTTTTCCTTCCCCCTACTCTTTAGCTCTTCCCCTTGTTGATGCTTGCCCCCTTACTTGCTCCTCAGCACAACCCCTCAGGAACCTTCTGCTATCTTGCTGCAGCACTTACTCTAAGGCATCCTCTTTATCGTGTATCTGCCTCTCTTAGATGCTTTTTCTCTGTTTGTAAGATATGGTCTATAATGACTTGTGTCATTTATAAGTTGCATGTGTATTTTTTTTCAAAAGAAAAATACACTGATCCCCATAGAATATTCTTCAATTCTGATAACCAAAAGTCTGGAAAATCATCATGCAAACTAGACCATCCTTCTTCTTCTTCTTCTTCTTCATCAAAGCAGCTTTTAGTTTCTTGCTTGCTTGTCTTTCTTCACTTGATTAAGGTGTCAGACAGATTCTCATAATATAAGGAGGCGCCTGATGCGGATTAGCCTGCCGCTGCCATGCCGCTCTCACTAGGTTTTTAAAAAGAAAAACCACAAACCATTTTGTCTAGAGTTGAAAAGCTTTCTCATTTCTGCACTGTTTTCAGTTTCTTGGCAGAATTCACTCTATTGTATGTTTGCTCAAGAAGTTAGCGGAATTCTATTTTCACTTTTTATTAATATTATGTATAATGTGGCAAATATATTTTTGATGTACAGTTTGAAAAATGTGAAAAGTGTTTAAATGTAAGTGTACTTGTTAAGTGTTGCATAAGAGATATGAGGTGTGTCTGAGGCGTTTGTAAATAGGTCTAAATAAACTTTTAGGCTGTGATCCTCAGTTCTCTAGAAGCTTCTTTGGTCAGAAAATATATTGAAAAGTCCATTGACCAATTTAAATTATTTCAAAACCCAATAAAGATTACAATGAAATAGCATTTTTTTAATTCCTGTACTCTTCTTGCATGGTGAATAGAGATACATAACTATTGTTTCCCTTAAAACCTGTTTCCCATCTCTTGTCTTAGCAAAGAAGGGCGAGTAATACAACTAAATCCATACGGGAAAAATATCCTCATAAAGCTGCTTTCTCAGCCCCTCCTTTGGAAAAGTAATAATAAAAGAGGGGAAGTGTCACATGATCTCTCACTTTCCTACCCATTTTGTTACCTTTCCTAACATGCAAGAGGTACTTAGGTAATGCTCGTTTAAGTTTCCTTTCCTCTGCTCTGTAAGAGAGTAAGTGAGCTTGGAAAGGAGACACTATGAGAGATTGTGTAAAATGGCAAAAGGTGAAAGAAGCAAAAGATACACGTGGCATGACAAAGGTGGGAGGTGAGCAGATTAGAAAGGGTAGTGAGAGGTGGGATGAAGAAGTAAGTTTGTTAGTTAAAGAGAAAGGAGAGGCATTTAAAAGAATTTTGCTGGGAAGTACTGCAAATGACTTGAGAAATGTATAAAAGTGGCAGGAGGTCAAGAGGTGAAAAAGAGGGCAAATGAGAGTTGGGGTCAGAGAGTATCATTAAATTTTAGGAAGAATAAATAGGGGAGAAGGAATACTTCCCACATACTTCCCACGTGTTGTAGAAGGTAATGAAAGGGGATGGGAGTGGGGGGCTAGACACCCTCCCCTCCTTATGTTTAACTTTCTAAAAGGGGAAACAGAAGAAGTCAGGCAGGGAGTGTTCATTAGTGATGGGTGATTTGAATACAAAGGTGAGTAATGTGCCAGTTGAGGGTATAACTGGTGTACATGGGGTATTCAGTGTTGTAAATGGAAATGGTCAAAAGCTTGTGGATTTGTGTGCTGAAAAAGGACTGGCGACTGGGAATACCTGTTTAAAAAGAGAGATATACATAAGTATATGTATGTAAGTAGTAGAGATGGGCAGAGAGCATTACTGGATTACGTGTTAACTGATAGATGAGTGAAAGAGGGGGCAACTAGAGGCAAAGGTGAAGATTTGTAGAGGTTTTCAGAAAAGAAGAGAGAATGTTGGGGTGAAGGGAGTGGAGAGAGTGAGCTTGGAAAGGCGACCTGAGTGAGGAAGCACCAGGAGAGATTGAGTGCAAAATGGGAAGAGGTGAGAGCAAATGACATGAAGGGAATGAGGTAGGAATGGGATGTATTTAGGGAAGCAGTGATGGCTTATGCAAGAGATGCTTGTAGCATGGGAAAGGTGGGCAGATTAGAAAGGGTGGTGTGTGGTGGGATGAAGAAGCAAGTTTGTAAATGAAAGAAAAGAGAGAGGCATTTGGCCGAATTTTGCAAGGAAGTAATGCAAATGACTGGGAGATGTACAAAAGAAAGAGGAGGTCAAGACAAAGGTGCAAGAGGAGAAAAAAGTGAGCAAATGAGATGTTTTGGAAGAGGTAAATAAAGTGCATAAGATATGGGGACTTCAGTGAAGGGGGCTAATGGGGAGGTGGTAGTGGTGACGTGAGAAGGAGATGGAGTGAGTGTTTTGAAGGTTTTGTTGAATGTGTTTGATGATAGAGTGGCAGATACAGGGTGTTTTGGTCGAGGTGATGTGCGAAGTGAGAGGGTCAGGGAGAATGGTTTGGTAAACAGAGAAGACATAGTAAAAGCTTTGAAGAAGATGAAAGCTGGCAAGGTGGCAGGTTTGGGTTGTATTGCAGTGGAATTAATTTAAAAGGAGACTGTGTTGCTGACTGGTTGGTTGGTAATGATATTCAGTATATGTATGGTTCATGGTGAAGTGCCTGAGGATTACCAGAATGCATGCATAGTGCCATTGTAGAAAAGCAAATGGGATAAAGGTGTGTTCAAATTACAGAAGTATATATAAATTTGTCAAGTATTCCTGGGAAATTATATGGGAGGGTATTGATTGAGAGGGTAAAGGCAGGTACAGAGCATCAGATAGGGGAAGAGCAGTGTGATTTCAAAAGTTTGGTAGAGGATGTGTGGATCAGGTGCTTGCTTTGAAAAATGTTATTTATTTATTTTGCTTTGTCGCTGTCTCCCGTGTTAGCGAGGTAGCGCAAGGAAACAGACGAAAAAATGGCCCAACCCGCCCACATACACATGTATATACATACACGTCCACACACGCACAATATACATACCTATACATCTCAATGTACACGTATATACAGACACAGACATATACATATATACA